>NC_084495.1:16597500-16887500 GCF_030035675.1 Rhineura floridana | reverse complement strand
ACCACCATCTGCCCCAATTCCTAATCTATCTAGCCAAACCCCAAAGTAAAACCAACTGACTACTGACAAAACTTGCCATTGCTGTCGCTGTCGTTGTGAGCTTGCTTTGCACCATTGTTGCGTCGGGACTGCTCCTCGGGGTGTTGCTGGGCCATTGCTCTTTGTTGTTGGCGCTTGCCGTTCGTCTGCTGCTGTGGGTCGTGTTGCCCAGGGCGTCGTCGTTGCGGCGGGTGCTGCTGCCGCCGCCGTTGTTGCGGGTCCGTCCATGTGCGGGTGTCGTGGCCGCCGCTTCTGCCGCCTGAGATATCATCACGGCGGCTTGTGCTGCCGCCGCCGTTGCCGCCTTTACCGTCGCCGCTGCGATTTCTGTGCCGCTGGTTGCTCACCGCAGGCCGCGGTGAGCACCGGCCTGCCGCCAGTGGTGAGAGCACTGTCGAGGCGGCCGAACTCGGCGCGTTGTGGGTGGAGTTCGGGGCGTCGCGGCGAGCCTGGATCCTGTGATGGTGAGAGCATCGTGGAAGGGGACCAGGCTCACGACGTGGAGGACATGGTGTGGAGCGGCACGGATGGCAGAAAGAGACTAGGCTTGAACAATACAGATGCCCGAGGGAACGCCCAGGAGCCGCATAGCAACTCGTCGGTGGTGAGAGCGCTGACGAGGCTGGTTAGGCTTTGGGTGCAGCCCGGGACGGCCCGGTGCGGAGTGGCGGCGACGGGAGAACGCCGCACTGAGCGGCCAAGTGTGGGGCTCTGTTGGAGACATCCTGGCTGGGTGGTGGTGAGAGCACCGCAGGAGGAGGCCAGGTTATTGTCGTGGCCTGGCTGGCAGCGGCGGCGGAGGGAGGAGAACGCGGCACAGGACACTTTCCAGTACTGTTGAGGACATCTTTTGTAGACATGGCTTGTTATGAAGGAGGGTTTTAACATTGGTTGTTATTACTGTCATTTGGTTGTATGTTAGTCTGTTGGTTGGTTGTTGTTGGTTGTTGTGTGAATGAGACTGAGTGGATGTGTGTGTATTTTTGGGTTTTGGGTTTGTTTTAAATGTTTGCTGTGTTTACACTTATTTTAAGATGTGCCTGGGAGAACATACGTCGGGTTTAGCAAGTGGACTTTCGGGGCCCCCAATTAATGTAGTGACGGGTAATGGGAGGTATGGTGTTGGGAGGAGAACATGCTAGGTAAGGGGAACTTGTCCCAGACAAATTGTGTCTGTGCCCTGTTCCGGTTCTCCTCATATCCACAGGACTGTTGGTTGTACTATCAGTCAGCTCTCGGATCTCCAGGTGCTGCTTTTAAATGCAAGGTCGGCCGTTAATAAAACTCCCCTTATCCACGATTTGATTGTGGAGAAGGGTGCCGATCTTGCGTGCATTACCGAGACCTGGGTGAGCGAGCAGGGAGGAGTTGCTCTTTCCCAGCTTTGCCCACCTGGGTATTCGGTGCTGCACTGCGGTAGATCTGAGGGCCGGGGAGGTGGGGTTGCTGTGGTCTATAGGAGTTCTTTCTCTCTCACCAAGCGCCCTGTCCAGATGGCGTTTGGTCTGGAGTGTCTTCATCTTGTGCTGGGCCAAGGAGACAGACTGGGAATACTGTTGGTGTACCGCCCACCTTGCTGCCCAACGGCTTCCCTAGCTGAGCTGACAGAGATAGTCTCGGAGGTATTGTTGAGGTCCCCTAGACTTGTGGTACTGGGGCACTTCAACATTCATGCCGAGACTGTCTTGTTTGGGGCGGCTCAGGACTTCATGGCCTCCATGACAACCATGGGGCTGTCTCAAATTGTTACTGGCCCGATGCATGTATCAGGACATACTCTTGATTTGATCTTCGCCACTGGTCATGGAGATGGTGATCTGAGGGCGGGGTATTTTTCATCTACTCCGTTGTCATGGACAGATCACCGCTTGCTGAGTTTTAGACTTACGACAGCCCTTTCCCTCTGCAGAGGTGGGGGACCTATTAAGTTGGTCCGCACCCGGAGGCTTATGGATCCTGTAGCTTTCCAGACAGCTCTGGGAGTCTTTCCGGCTGATAGTACTGGTGCTCCTGTCGAGGCCCAGGTTGACCTGTGGAATACAGAGATGACCCGGGCCATTGACACGATTGCTCCCGCGCGCCCCCTTCAGTGCAGAACTCATACAGCACCGTGGTATACCCCGGAGCTGAGAGTGATGAAGCAAGAGAGAAGGAGGCTAGAGTGCAGATGGAGGCGAACTCCTGACGGATGTAGTCATGCTTTGGTAAGTGCTTCCACTAAGATGTATGTAAAAGTGGTTAGGGCCGCAAAAAAGTTTTATTTTGCTGCCACCATTAGATCATCTCTTTGCCGCCCAGCGCAGCTGTTTAGGGTAGTACATGGGCTGTTACATTCTGGCCCTCACGATACTAAAGAAACATCGGAAGCCCGCTGTAACGAATTCGCGGACCACTTCTAGGACAAGATTGCATGCATCCATCGGGACTTAGACTCTGATGTTATAACAGAATCCATTGAGGTGTCCAGAGCGTGGCCTTGTCCTTCATTATTGGATGAGCTTCAGTTGGTGCAGCTCGAGGAAGTGGACAAGGTGCTTGGAATGGTGTGGGCGACCACATCTGCCCTGGACCCTTGCCCATCTTGGCTGGTGAAGGCTGGCAGGACCGAAACCACCGGCTGGGCCAAAGAGGTGATAAATGCCTCCTTGAGAGAGGGAGTAGTCCCTGGTAGTCTCAAGGAGGCAGTAGTGAGACCTCTGTTAAAGAAACCTTCTTTGGACCCAGATGTTTTGAACAACTATAGACCGGTGGCAAATGTCCCTTTCTTGGGCAAGGTTTTGGAGCGGGTGGTCGCCGGTCAGCTCCAGGCGCTCTTGGATGAAACCGATTATCTGGATCCGTTTCAATCCGGTTTTAGGTCCGGTTTTGGCACTGAAACAGCCTTGGTCGCCCTGTATGATGACCTTTGTTGGGAGAGGGACAGAGGGAGTGTGACTCTGTTGATTGTCCTTGATCTCTCAGCGGCGTTTGATACCATCGACCATGGTATCCTTCTGGGGAGACTCACGGAGTTGGGAGTTGGGGGCACTGCTTGGCAGTGGTTCTGCTCCTACTTAGCGGATCGTCGCCAGAAGGTAGTGCTTGGGGAACATTGCTCGACACCCTGGACTCTCCATTGTGGAGTCCCTCAGGGGTCGGTTTTGTCCCCCATGCTTTTTAACATCTACATGCAGCCTCTGGGTGCGGTCATCAGGAGGTTTGGAGTGCGTTGCCATCAGTACGCTGATGACACGCAGCTCTATTTCTCCTTTTCACCTTCTTCAGGTGAGGCTGTTGATGTGCTAAACCGCTGCCTGACCGCGATAATGGACTGGATGAGAGCTAATAAACTGAAACTCAATCCAGACAAGACTGAAACACTGTTGGTGAGCTCTTTCCCTGCCCGGATGGTGGATGTTCATCCTGTTCTAGATGGGGTTACACTCCCCTTGAAAGAACAGGTTCATAGTTTGGGGGTCCTTTTTGACCCTTCCTTGTCGCTTGAGGCTCAAGTGGCCTCGGTGGCTCGGAATGCATTTTACCATCTTCGTTTAGTAGCCCAACTACGCCCCTATCTGGACAGCGACGATCTCGCTTCAGTTGTTCACGCCCTGGTAACTTCTAGATTGGATTACTGTAATGCACTCTACGTAGGGCTGCCCTTGAAGACAGTTCGGAAACTTCAGCTGGTGCAAAACGCGGCAGCCAGGCTATTGACGAGGGCCAATCGGTCTGCGCATATAACACCTGTCCTGGCCCGTTTGCACTGGCTACCTATTTGTTTCTGAGCCAGATTCAAGGTGCTGGTTTTGACCTATAAAGCCTTACACGGTGTGGGACCACAGTACCTTGTGGAACACCTCTCCCGCTATGAACCTACCCGTTCACTTCATTCAGTATCTAAGGCCCTCCTCCGGGTACCATCTCACCAGGATGCCCGGAGGATTGTTACCAGATCTAGGGCCTTTTCTGTAGTGGCCCCCGAATTGTGGAACAGCTTACCTGAAGAGATACGCCTGGCGCCTACGGTGCTTTCTTTTAGGTGCCAGGTTAAGACCTGGCTGTACTCCCAGGCTTTTTAATGTTTTTAATGTTCATGTTCATGTTTATGTCTACGTTTTATTTTAATATTGTTGTTGTTATATGTGATTGATTTTATTATAATATTGTATTTTTAATCTATTTTGTACACCGCCCAGAGAGCTACTAGCTATGGGCGGTCTAAAAATGAAACAAAATAAATAAATAAATAAATAAATAAAAACCTCTCAGTATATTTTAATCACAAACCTTCACTCATTATCTCCTCCCAACCAGAGAATCCAACACCCAATCAGAGACATTCATGCCAAACACTCACTCTCTAACAGTCCATTTTACCCCTCCCCTCTCTACTTACCAAATAAACATAAGCAAAAGCAGGATTACATATTTATGTAGTCTGGTGATGTCACAATTGGCACTCCTGCAGGTATCCTAGTCGCAAGTTGTTCAGGGTTCTATAGTCTAAAACCAAAACCTTGATCTTGGCCCAGTAGTCTGTTGGCAGCAAGTGCAGCTCCTTTGGGAGCAGTGTAATATGTGTGCAATAAAACATTCCACCACGTAACCTCACTGCAGTATACTTCATCAGCTGTGGCTTCTGGAACAACCTCAAGGGAAGTCCCACATAGAGCCATACGGGTTACTGTATGGTTACCAGCATGGCATCCACAAAGACCTTCCTTGGAGCATTAAGGAAAGCCTTTGTGAGTGGGTGCCTTGTTAGTAATCCCAGGCAGGGGTCCCAAACTCTGAGATTTCTTTCTTTTTTTTAAAAGGAAGTCTCTAGCCCTCCTAGAAAAAAGTTATGAAGTAAAATGTGCAGGGGTTGTAGACACTGACCACCTCACACCCAACAGGACTTTGGCAGCCGTTTTCTAGACCAGCAGTGTCCAAACCATCTTTAAAGGCAGCCCTACGCAGAACTCATTACAGTAGTCTAGTCTGGATTTAATCAGGCCAGGAATCACTGTGGCAATGTCAGCCCTCTCCTGATAGGGGTGCAGTTGGCATATGAGCCCCAGCTGATAAAAAGCACTCCAGACCACTGACTTCATTGAGCTTCACAAAGTCTTGGTTCCTAAGAGAAGTGAATTTAAAGAAGTTTGCAAAATGAGAGTTTCCCATCTCCTCCTCCCACCTGCAGTCACCTGAGACCTCAAAAAAGCCTCTCCCATTGGTGGAGAATCCTCCTGCCTTATGTGGGATGGGACACAAGAAGCTGGTATGGCAGGGGAAAGTCTGTCCAGTTTTGAGTGATTCCCCTGTTCCTTAGTATTACCTGGTGGTCATTTCTGCATGGTCCAGGAGGGACTTCTGATCATCCAGACAGACTTTGGGTGTGAGTCTGCAGGTAGATTAGGGATGGGATGGGAAACTCCCTTCTGTGAACTTCTTTCAGTTCGTTTGTCTTAGGATCCAACCCAATGTGTATAGGGTGTGACAAGAAACACAAATAAAAGGATCTCCCTGCTCAGATCCACAGGAGGACAACACCTTTATTAGAATGCAAGATGTGGCAAAATAGTGAAGAAGCCTCAGAGTTTTCCAGAATCCTTCATCAGGCTTCACATTTAGCAAAATGTTCCACCAAGTTCAAGGTGTGGTTTTGGTGTATAAACCCCTATACAGCTTAAGTAGGAATCCCTTCCCTTAAATATTAGACAGGCACCATCTCTGTTGTCGTTTCACCACCTACTGAACACCTTCCTCATTCAACAAGCCTTTTAAGTAGAGACCTCATCCTAGTCTGTATCTGTATTGTAATTGTTTTAAAGATGTTTTTAAAGATTTTTGTTTTAAAAGATGTTTTGTTTTTAAAATGTTTTCCAAATATGTTTTTAGTGTTTTATCACAGTTGTTTGCTACCCTGGGCTCCCTTTGGAAAAAATGGTGGGCTATAAATTTAATAATAAACAAAAATAAATAATAAATAAAATGTGTATGCATGTGTGTGGGGAGCTGGCCTGGTGTTAAAGCCACAGAGTCTACACCAGGCACAGCCATAGCACCGAATGTAGGAAATGATTGCAGACTAGGGATGGAAAGATCTGTCCATTTTGATTTTCTCAGTTTCTCATTTTTCAAATCTTAAATTCAGTTCTCCACATTTCTGCAGCAATCTTTATGAAAATTCTCCAGCATTTTAGTGTGAATTTCTCCTAATAAACACATTTTTGTAGGCAGTTTTGACTAATGTACACATTTTGCAAACCATTTCTTGTTATATAATGCATGTTTTGCATTCTATTTTCACTCATATTCATTTTTATGTACACTTCCCCTTAATATACCCATTTTTGTAAACATTGCTTGGTTGGCAATCTGAATTGCAAAATTTGAGTAAGTTTGAAACATGACTGTGTTTTGGTTCTCATATTGTTTTGGAAAGTGTGAATTTTGAAATTCGGCTTGAAATGTGAACTGAATTGAAATTCTCACCCATCCTTATTGCAGACTATATGTTATGAAGGTCTCAGGTTACACATACCTACAAATGTTGGGACAAAGAAGCACACACAATGGCTGATTCCTCATTTTTGAGAATATATAATCCAACAGTTGCCGGATCTGTAGTGGAGACTTTCTCACATCTAATCTCTTTCAATTCATCCACATCACTCTTTTAGTTGCACCTGTAAGAATGACACTGAGGCATGTTAAAATGTCTTTAAAAATGTAATAACAGGAGACTAGAAAAAAAATTCAGGGGACGTGTACAATGTTAAAAGAAACCAGACTGTGAAGCATTTCCTTGGATACGTACAGATTTCTTGCAGAAACAGTGGATAACTTTTTAAGAGACACCGTTGATTTCAAGGAGCAAAGCCATTTTCATGAGATAGAGATGTGTGTCAGCTTAGGTCCACCAGTAAAAGTCAGAGGTTGTGATGAGAATTGTTCATATCAGATGGCGGCTGCTGATTAGAATCATTCATATCAGTCTCATCACTAAGATGACGATTGTCCCACTTACATTCCCTGGGTGCATAGTAAATCAATCACTAGCATTTCACTGTCTGCAAAAGCTGAATTTTCCTTCTGTCATTTTGTGAATGACAGGATGTGCCAATCTTCTGTTCTCTGATGAGGGTTAGGGATGGGCAGAATAGTCAATTTCCAGTCTAGCATGTGTTCATTCATAAGTCCATTCCACCCCATTTCTGTATTAATCCATAAAAAAAACTGCATGACAATTTGTATTTCAATATGTATTTTTCACTCAAGATGCTTCTAAATGTATTTTCTCTCAAAAGTATGCTTATCTAAACATACTTAATCCTAAAATATATATTATTTTATGTATTTTGGTCCATTTTCTTTGAGCCAGGAATTGTATCACAAAATTCATGGAAATGTAAAAATCCAAAGGACAACTGCATTCTTATCTGCACATTAGACCCAGAGTTGCAGGTCAGGTCAATTTATATTGGAAGTGGAAAAGAACCAATTCCTCAAACATTGCATGTTGAAGGAGGCACGGACATATCTTAGCAGTGAGAGTTCAAATCTTTCTGTTTTTCATGTTCACCAAAACATGGGTCTTAAATGTACAGAATTAGTTTTTTCAAAGGGCTCCCTCTATTGACAATCATTACAATTTGCATCTCACAGAAGTCAAAACTAGGCAAATAATAATAATAGTAATTAAGTTTAATGGAACTGGGTTAGTTTATATAGTTTGATTCATCCACAGATGAGATTGCCAGAGCTAAGCTATATGATTATGATTATCTACCTTTCACCAGCAGGGCGGGTTACAGCAACTTAAAATTCAGTAATAGAAAAAAATTAAAACAAAGCACAGGAACAGGGTGGGTTCTGAAAACTCACCTCTCAAGTGCTAAAGGCCAGGGCAAACAGGTGCATCTTTAGCATTCCCCAAAGACTGTATGTGCACAGAAAAATCATGTGGTATGGCCTTCCTATGGATGTACCATTTCAGAATGCAGGAGTGTGTGTGAGAGGGTGTTGCATATTTGAATTCATGTCAGAAATTCTCTGCATGTGAAAAGGAATCAGGCAGAAAGGATTCTAGCCTAGAACCTCACCCCACCCCAAGCTATGGGAGCAGAAAGTACAAGAGTAACATACCTGCGCACCCCACCTCCACTGTCCAGCAGGGTGCACAGAAAAGACCCTAGGGGCACAAACTTAAGGACCCGCCAAGCCGGTTGGCAGTAGAGGTGGTTGACTAAGTGTCCTTTATCCTTGGACGATTCCAGATGTTTAAAACTGTGTTTACTCATAGTTTGGGTTTTCACACTATATGTTTAAAGCACTACAATATCACTTCAAAAAGGAAGAATCCTGGGAACTCTCATTTGTTAAGAGTGCTGAGAGTAGTTAGGGAGACCCCTATTCCTCTCATAAAGCTACAATTCCCAGAGTGGTTTAACAATCTGCCTGTCCTCCCAGGGAACTATGGGAACTGTCACTCTGTGAAAGGAATAGGGGATGGGTGATAAATTCAATTCAGTTTGCACTTTCTGAAACAATACGGGAACCAAAACGCAGCTATCCTTCAAAATTCACACTTACCTGAATTTTGCGATGCATTTCTCCAACCAAACAAAAATGCATACATACGGGGGAAATGTGCATAAAAATGAATATATTCATGAAATTCACATGCAAAAATGGAGAAACTACTTGCAAAAATCTGTACATACTCAAAACTGCATGCAAAAATGTGCTTATTTGGAGAAAATCACACTACAATGCTAAAGTGTTTTCATATGTAAAGAACTGAATTTAAGATTGGAATAATGAGAAACAAGGGAGAACCAACATTGACAGATCCTTTCATCCTTTCCTGGGGATATAGAGATTATGGTTCATTGGGAGGGGGTGCAACCTCCCTGTTGATGCCCGAAGCACAGAAATATCAATTAAAAGAAAGTGCTTGTGAGGTAGTCTGCAGTGTTGCCTCTGTCCAGTAAAAAACAACAACACTCTTGCCTTTTAAAAAGTTGCAGATCAGGTCACCCAGCTGCCTACAACCTGGAGTGGCTAGCGCATGGCACGCCTTAGACTTCTACAAATTCCTCCCCCGTCCCTAATATTACATTGTGCTCTTGAGAGGGAGGGTGGGATAAAAAAGTAATGAATAAAAAAGTCCATTTGTGCCAAAGGTCTCCATACTTCAGTACTATACTCCATACTATATGGAAGCAATTTTCCACCCCCCAAAAAATCTGAAAAATATAAATAAAAATGTGATGTACTTGTTAAAAAGACACAGCAGGGGGAAAGTAACTGCTCTAAACAGACAATGTAAAGGAGTGCAAAATAGCTCCCATGGACACATTTGGATTGTTGATTCAGGTACCACAAAGGTAATTTGCAAGACCGTAGTTTTACAGAGAGGGAGCTGCTTTCTGGCTTCATTGCACACAGCGGGGAGGGAAACAGCAAGCCTGGCTCTTCATTTGTGCTTTTTATGTTGCTTCACAACCCAAGAACCATATGGGGTATAAACGGATCACTCCTTCTGAGCAGGCTGTGGAAGGGTTGCAGGGCAGGGGCTTAGCGAGGCGGCAGGAAGCAGCGAGCAGGAGCAGGAATGAAATATGGATTGAAATCTCGCCATCGGGTGCAATATCCCTTGTAGCGGCAAGAGGTTTAATAAAATAATAAAAAAGAAGATATTTAGGCAGCACAGTGTGTATCTGAGCAGGGTTATAAGGAGCATGCTTCCCTGTCTTCCTTCTTGAGTCCTCTATTGAACAATGTTGTAAAGATTGTCAGGGATGATGTTGCATTGGCTTGCGCTCCCCACATTTCAGAGCCCAGGGAATATAAGAAGTTGCCTTAGACCGAGCTAGGCTGTTGCTGCATTGGCCCAATATGGTCTATTCGGACTGGCAGTAGCTTTCTAGGGTTTCAGGAAGAGTTTACAATTTTCACTCTTTTTTTAAAAAAAAAAACTTTTTGGCTTTTCTGCCAGTGTGGACACTGTGCAAAATGTGCATGCATGAGAAGCACCAAGTCCTTCGTTAATTTGTTGTGTGGAATTATCCTCTGGCTTTCCATATCCAGAACTGCCTGCACCTGCACACACCCAGTCCCAGCACCTCAGATCAAGGTCCAAACTGGTTTTAGGACTTCCCTAGTTAGGTGGATCTGACATTCTTGCTAGCTTGTTGGCCATTACTTAATACTCATTGCAGTGGCATCTGAGTCATTAAGGCAAGTGGGGCAGTTCCCCACCAACCTCAGCCTGCCCTCAGCCAGCCTGCCTCTGCCTTCCTTCTTACTTATAACCAGTCCAGGGGGTGGCACTGCCTGTCAGCTTCTTCCTTAGTCTCATTGTTGCGCTTGTGCAACTCAGCAGAGGGAGGATGAGGGCAAAACTAGAATTAGCTGGCTCCACCTATCACTGGCTCTAGCTTCACCTATTGTTGGGCTCCCTGCCTTCCGCCCCACCAGACCCAACAGCCACCAGCCACCATGGACTCATTGTTTGTGGACAAACCAAAGGTAGACTGTTTGCAGGATGGCTAGCATAACTCATAACAGTATGCGGCACACAGTAAATTATTATAATAATATGCAGCATCATTACAGTTAATGACAGGGTTAGGGTGCTTACATTGGAGTCTGCTTTTGCTGTTATGCACCTGGATGTGATTCTACACCAGGCTTGTACAACACGTGGCCCCGGAGCTATAGATGTCTAACTATATGCTTCATAAATTCTAATTTTGTGGCCACAGACAGACTTGGGGAGGGGGGAGAATTCATCAATCACCTAGTTGGCTTCCATGCAACTTGTCACCATAACATGGAATAAATTTATCTATTGAATAGAAAGATGAAATATTATTCTCGTCATTCTGCAACATATACTAGTAGAGTGGCTACTTATGTATCACCTTCCCCCACCCACAAAAAAAGAGTAAGGATAAAAAGAGGACACAGGTTTGCATATCTAATTTATAGGCATAGATGCACAATTAGAAATCATTACAATAATTGAAATGGAAATACATCTTACCATGGTGGCGAAAATGTGACTAGGTGCCACTTATTCATGCTCTAACTACGGACAGGGTGTTAACTGTTGGATAACTTCAGGGCCTGTCCTGCTTTTCATCCTTATGGTTTTTGGTCTTTCAGCTGGACTTGGACCAGACAGACCTTCAAACAGACAGCTGTCCTCTGTCATGACCACCCTATACACCAGTCCGATAGACTTTTAACACATTTTTTTTTTGGTAAAAGAAGGGAGTTTGCACTACTGTCTCAGTTACACCAAGGGTGCTGTGCATTCTTGCATAATCCGCATTCTCACCATTTTAATATGTCAGCAAGATGTAATCACATGCAACTAGGGGTAGGGAAGAAGTTTGATCAGTTCACATTTAAAGCCGAATTGATCAAATTCACACTTTCCGATACAATATGAGAACCAAAACACAGCCATCCTTTGATATTTGCACTTATTTGGTTCTCCAACCAAACCATGCTGACAAAAATGTTCTAGGGTAGTGGCACAACTGTGAATGCAGAGTTGCCTAGGGGCCATTGTAACTCTGTGTTTTAATAGTTTGTGTGTGTGTTACTGTCTGTGTGAGCAAGAGGAAGAACAGAACCTAGAGGTCTTGGCCACCAGTCTATCCATTATTTTTATTTAGAGTCGCCTGAATATCAGGCCGCACACTCCAATGTGGTGTGATGACCTTTGGAGTTTTTGAATTGTGCTCTTTTTCTGGTAAAATGCAAGCACAGGGACTTTGAAGGTAGACCCCCCTCCTGTGCCATGCAGAAGTCTTTGAATTGCTCCTGATCTGTTTCTGAGGCTCCCCACTTATATGTAAGGTGCTTTGAAGATGATGTACCCATCACAAGAGGGGGGAAAATAGAAGGAGAAGGAGAAGCAAGCACTCTTGTCTTACGTCAGCAAAAGGCAGATCTCACAAAGATGTTCACTATAATGGTTGCTGCTTTTTGGGGGGACTCAGAAGGCAAGCTTGGTGGCTCAGCAGCAACCAAAGAAGCAGATTATTGGATATGATGCCCAGCTCTACCTCTCTATTCCACATGAATCAGGAGAGGCAGTTGAGGTGTTGAACCAATGCTTGGAGGCAGTGATTGATTATGTGGACCAATAAATTGAGGTTGAATCCTGAAAAGACAGAGGTGTTATGTGTCTGGAGTTCTCATGTCCAGGAGGTGGGAAGGTGGCCTGTTCTGGATGGGGTTGCTCTTTTGTTGAAGGAGCAGGTCCACAGCCTGGGGGTATTCCTTGATGCAACGCTATCACTGGAGGTTTAGGTGGCCTCAGTGGCTAGGAGTGCCTTTTTCCAGCTCTGGCTGGTTTGCCAGCTCTGGTCCCTCTTGCACAGACCAGACTTGGCCACAGTGCCAGACTGGATTATTAAAATGCGCTCTATGTGGGGTTGCCCT
The DNA here is from genome assembly GCF_030035675.1 of Rhineura floridana. Taxonomy (NCBI): domain Eukaryota; kingdom Metazoa; phylum Chordata; class Lepidosauria; order Squamata; family Rhineuridae; genus Rhineura; species Rhineura floridana. The sequence continues at coordinate 16,875,029 of NC_084495.1, read as the reverse complement.
TGAAGATGACTTGGAAACTTCAACTGGTCCAAAATGCAGCAGCCAGTGCTGGGGTTTATTTAAGAACTCTCATATCCCCTGGTTTAAAACAGTTCCATTGGTTGCCAGTTCATTTCTGGGCCCAGTTCAAGGGGCGCATGTTAGTATTTAAAGCCCTAAATGACTTAGGTCCCAGTTATCTGAAAGACCACCTCTTTCCCTACAGACTGAGAGGGCATTCTCTATGGCAGCCTCTGAGCTGTGGAACTCCCTCCCCGCTGAGGTGCATCTGGCAACTCTGCTGTATAGTTTTAGGTGAATGCTGAAGACTCACCTGTTTACCCTGGCCTTCGACACCTGAGATGTATATTTTTAGGACCCACCCTATTTTCTATGATATTGCTTGGGTTGTTTTTATTGTTTTAATTCTGTGTTTTAAAATTGTTGTAACCTGCTCTGGGGCCTCTGGGTAAAGGGTGATTAACAACAGCAGCAGCAACAACAACAACAACAACAACAATTATTGTTGTTGTTGTTGTTGTTGTTATTGTTATTGTTGTTGTTGTTATTATTATTATTATTTTCTGGACTCTGTGCAAGCATTCCATTTATAACCACCAATGTCTTCATGTATTTTTTCTTTTTTCTGTCCTTTTCTGCGAAATCCACATTCTTACAATGCGGGAGCTCTTTACTCGCCACAATTCTCTCTATTTCTGATCTTCAGGTCAGAGTGTCAATGTCTATGTAGCCAAAAAGTACACAGCCCACACAACAGTAAGGTATCTGTAGGCTCAGTGGGGGCTCAAAGTGTGCAGAAATACCAGCTAAAATGAGGAGAGCAAGAGCGAGCGCAAAATCTCCCATGTCATGGGATGCTAATTGACCGGTAAGGAGTGGGGCAGAAATTTGATTCAGCTTGCATTTGAAGGCGAATCTACCTCCTGAAACAATACGTGAACCAAAACACAGCAATCATTCAAAATTCACACTTCTCCAAATTTTGCAATGCACGTCTCCAGCCAACTAATGTTTACAAAAATGTAAAGGTTAAGCATGAATAAACATGCATGTATTCATGAAAATAACATACAAAAATACATTCTATTCAGGAAATCTGCTTTCAAAAATGAATATTTTAGGCAAAATTGCATGCACATATGTATACGTTAGGAGAAATTCACACTAAAATGCTGCTGAATTTTCTTAAAGCTTTTAAAAAAAACTGATGTAGAAATGTGCAGAACTGAACTTCAGAGAGGAAACACTAGAAACAGAGAGAAACCAAAATGGACAGATTTGCCCCTCCCTACTGACTGGCTATAGAATGCTGACTGACTGTTGGGGGAACAAAATGGAAAACTGGGACAGGGAATGGAATGGAGTACCCTGGAGTAGGGCATAGCTGTCTGTCTGGTGTATTAAACAGGAGCACTGTTGCAGGTCTCACTTGTAGTTAATAATTTTGATTGTGCTTTTCAGGATCTAAAACACTTTACAGTTCTTATCTCTTCAAATCCTTACAACAACCCTGTGATGTAAATTGGGCTGATCATTTGTGACTTTCCCTAAGGAAGTTTCCGAATGAAGTTCATAGTTCAGAAAAAGATGTAACATTCTTATTTATTTTCATCTTTGTACTGCAACAAAGGCTGCCACACAAAAATTAAAATCACACTGTCTTGATGAAATTTTACTGCTCGTTTTAAGAGATGTAATGTGGATTTCAATGATGATTTTGTACATTGTTATATTTATTGTGTAATTAATTTGTCCACAGCACTGTGAGTGCAATTACCCTCAATGGTGCTTTATACATCTCCGCCCTAAATTTCTGGTTTAAAATGTCTTATGAAAAATCTACTGGCTATCTCCCTTTACTCTGGGAAGACTCTTTTACCTCGAAATGGGCCCGTACATTTACAAATTACCTTGCAAGTATTGGCCTCTCAATTGAACATCTGATGTCCCTCGCTCCAGAGACAGTTAAACATTCTATCCGGACTCGTATTAACGATATGGACTTCCAACGCACCATAACTGCAGCCACCTCGACCTGTTCTCCTATTCACTTTGGTCTGAGCTTTGCGCCTATGCTCAGTGTCCCTTATCTGGAAACTCTTACGATCCCCAAATATCGTCTAGCCTTTACAAAGGCTAGATTTAACTGTCTTATCTCTGCCTTACTTGAAGGGAGATTTAAACGTATCCCGTATGCAAACCGATTATGCCTTTGTGGTGTCAGCGCCATAGAAACTCTCTCTCATGTCATCTTTGAGTGCGCCCTATATGACGATATTCGCTCCAAATTCATAACCCCCATCATAAATAAATACCCCTACAAACCGCTTAACTGTTTACTTTTCCATCTTTTGTCAGCGGCTAATAAGGATACTATCTTGCCAGTTGCTAAATACATTTTTGCAGCTCAATCAATTCGGAAGGCATCTATCCCTTCAGAAGCTTCCGCCACCCAACTGTAACTGTTTTTCTTGTTGTTCTATTGTTTTACTGTTTTAACATGACTGCAACTTTGTAACCTTTTGTTATAAATGTATGTAGTTTTATTTATAAATGTCTTTTGGTCTATGACTGTATCAATAAAGATTGGATTGGATTGGATTGGCTTTATACATCTTTTAATTTAAAAAACACCAAACTTTTAAAAAATAAAGTCCTAATTAAAAAAAAAAAGATAGTACAAATTAAGCAGCAATGGAGGTACAATACTTACTGGTTAATAGTAACTACAATTAAAAGGAATGGGATGAACCTGACCTGACATCTAAAAGATAATAATGGAGGCACCAGGTGAATCTCCCTGGGCAGAGGAATTTCAAAACTGTGGAACCATCAAGGGCTCCTCCCTGGCAGCTGCCCACCTAGACTCTGAAGGCAAAGGCACCTGGAAAATAGGCATAATTAGATCTTATTTGTGCATGAATTATATGTAGACAGCATCATGGGATTTGTAGTCTTAAAGCTGAATAAGGGCCTGGGCTATGGTCTTGTCTGAAAGCATATGGAGCTGCACCCTGGCTGAAGCCAAGTATATTCTGGCAAAGTTAATATGTCAATGCCAATGCCAAGGTCATTTTTTTTAATGTTTCCCTTCCATAGCATACTCAGAAGGCTTACTGACAAAAATAACATTAACAAAAATCCTCACAATATCTAAAATACAACAAACAACAGGGGGATAGGTGGGGATGAGGTGGGGGCATGGGTCCTGAATCTTTTTCTCAGTGCCCAGGTGACTGGGTGGCTAATGGGAATTCCAGGGAAATTGGATTAGGGATGTGATCTGGGTTACTAGATAGGGTATTAATTTGGGGAAATTAATTTTATATTAGAGATTATTAGGAATGGGCATAACTGAAGGAGAATTAAATTGATTTAGAGCAGGATCTTTTGGGAAATTAAGAGGGGATAAATTAATCAAGGTAGTACTGATTTGGGGTGATTTGGGTGGGGTGTAAATTAAATGAAGAATTTACCAGGAGTGATTGGTTGGGAAATTATTTGACTAACCTTCTGTGACATATAAATGTGAAAGTTAGATGCATACATACAAATTAGCATAGACAAAGTTTATGCAGATTTTTGCAGATGTGAGCAGGTGTTCTGAATCTTTTAAATACCTTGTAACACCCCAATAAACATATGGCTAACAGTAAGGCAATGCATTAACAACAGTCCATGAAACTATTCATCATAAGAGAGTTATGCATAAGCACAATCAAGTCAATCACAAAAGTCCATTTGTAATACAACAATAACAATAACAATAATACATTTGATATCTGATCCGCCCTTCACCATAACATCTTAATGCAATTTAGAGCATGATACAACTAATGAGACCATCAAAAGTAATATGGGAGAAAATTCTAACCTATTCAGAGCCCCACTGTTCATGACAACAGAGATGGAGGTTGCACATGTTCTGCCTTCCTCATTTGTGGCAGCTGCATGCATGGATCTATCTACATGCACAGAGCTACTCCTCTGAATTTTGGTTTCTCCCACATGCATTATCTATGCATGCCTAGCCATTCAACAACTGGTGATGGCACTGATTACATTCTAGAAGGATGAAGATCCAAGACTTCCTTTCCACACAATGTGGGAAACAGTATCAATCCACATCATCTCAAGACAGGTAACTGGCATCATCAAGCTGGCATGCCATTGAGAAGCATGCATGCATTTCCAAGGGCTGGATGCAAAATCTATCAACAGGAACTATGCACATGACTGAAACACAGAAAACCACCACATACAGTGCCTGAATATTTGTCATAGCCTAGCAGAGGTGCCGAGGATTGAACCTGGGAGTTTTGGCATGTGTTCTAGCACTGAGTTATGAGCCCTCCACTGATGAATGATCAATCAGAGGGTGTATGTCCAGAAACTCCCTTCTGTGGGTACATCACCCTTACTAGACCAGAGTTCATGTGTGTGTGTGTTATGTGCCTTCAAGTCGATTATGACTTATGGCGACCCTATGGATCAGCAACTTCCAATAGCATTTGTTGTATACCACCCTGTTCAGATCTTGTAAGTTCAGTTCTGTGGCTTCCTTTATCCATCTTTGTTTGGTCTTCCTCTTTTTCTACTTTTTTCTGTTTTTCCCAACATTATTGTCATTTCTAGTGAATCATGTCTTATTTTGTGTCCAAAGTATGATCACCTCAGTTTCATCATTTGTTTGTTCTAACACCCAATTATTTGTCTTTTTTTCATTCCATGATATCTGCAAAGCTTTCCTCCAACACCACATGTCAAATGAGTTGATTTTTCTCTTATCCGCTTTTTTCACTGTCCAACTTTCACATCCATTCATAGAGATTGGGAATACCATGGTCTGAATGATCCTGACTTTGGTGTTCAGTGATACATCTTTGCATTTGGGGACCTTTTCTAGTTCTCTCACAACTGCCCTCTGCAGTCCTAGCCTTCTTCTGATTTCTTGACTATTGTCTCCACTTTGGTTAATGACTGTGCCAAGGTATTGATAATCCTTGACAAGTTCAGTGTCCTCATTGTCAACTTTAAAGTTACATAAATCTTCTGTTGTCATTACTTTAGTTTTCTTGATGTTCAGCTTTAGTCCTGCTTTTGCGCTTTCCTCTTTAACTTTCATCAGCATTCGCTTCATATCATTACTGGTTTCTGCTAGTAGTATGGTATCATCAGCATATCTTAAATTATTGATATTTCTCCCTCCAATTTTCACGCCTCTTCATCTTGGTCCAATCCCGCTTTCCGTATGATATGTTCTGCACATAGATTAAACAAATAGGGTGATAAAATACACCCTTGTCTCACACCCTTTCTGATGGGGTACCAATCGGTTTTTCCATATTCTGCCCTTACAGTAGCCTCTTGTCCAGAGCATAGGTTGCACATCAGAACAATCAGATGCTGTGGTGCCCCTATTTCTTTTAAAGCATTCCATAGTTAAAGTTCATATAGCACTTTCAAATAAACAAACCAAGTGTTTTCTTAATTCTGTACTGTGGAGAAAGTTTAAATTTCTTCAAAAAGAATATTCTTTAAATTCAAGGTGTTAAGATTTGCAAGGGAGGCTCTGCTGCTCTGTGACGTTCATGTTGTGTCATGGCATGAGATGGTCTTCTCTGTGGTGGCCTCCAGGTTGAGGAATGCCCATCTCTCCAAGGTCCATCTGGCCCCAACATTGTTTACATTCTGTCAGAAGACCAAGATGCACCTTTTTGCCCAGGTCTTTAGGGTGGAGGATGATCAGAATGTCACCTCTGCAGTATTGTTACTGGTTTTGTTGTTCAGTCTAATTGTTGAGTCAAAGATGTTATTCACTGCATGTAGGGATCTGTCAGTTTCAATTCTCTCACTTTCTTATATTTCCAATCTTAAATTCAATTCTCCATAATTCTGCAGCAATCTGTGATTTTTTTAAAAAAAATCCTCATGAAAATTCTTCAGCATTATAATACATTTTTCTCTTAATAACCACATCTTTGACTAATGTACACACCTTTGCAAGCAATTTCTCTTAATATAATGCATTTTTGTATGTTATTTTTGCTAGTATATTCATTGTTATGCCCACTTCCTCTAATATATGCATTTTTGTAAACATTGGATGATTGCCAAACTGCATTGTAAAATTCAAATAACTGCAATTTTCAAAGGATAGCTGTGATTTGGTTCTCATATTATTTTGAATAGTGTGAATTCAATAGATTTGGCTTGAAATAAAAACTGAATCTAGTTTCTCACTTAGCCCTAGTAACCAGAGGCTCCTGAACAAGCTTAGCAGTCATGAGATAAGAAGGATAAGATCATCGTATAGATCAGCACCTGGTTAAAGAACAGGAAGCAAAGCATAGGAATAAATGGACAGTTCCCATAGTGAAGGGATATAAGAAATGGGATCCCCCAAGAACTGGTATTGGGATGTGGGCCTTCTAATTTGTTCATAAATTATATAATTTGGATAAGTGAGAATTTTGAAGGATGGCCATGCTTCGGTCCTCATATTGTTTTGCAAAGTGAAAATTTGATCAATTTGGCTTTAGATGCAAACTGAATCGAATTTCTCCCCCTAACTGCTTGTTGTATTCAGCTGTATGTAGGGACAGCAAAGAAGGCCAGTTCTGTTCACACTTCCCAAAACAATCTGTGAACTAAAACACAGAAGTCCTCCAAAATTCACACCTTCCCCAATTTTGCAGCACAATTCTCCAACAAAACAATGTGTACAAAGATGTGCATATTAGGGGAAAGTGTGCATATGAATGCATACATTTGTGGGGGGAAAAGGGCAGAAATGCATTATATTAGGAGAAATCGCTTGCAACAATCTGTATATTAGGAGAAATGAGTATTAAAATGCTGATGAGTTTTCATGAGGACATTTTTTAAAACATACACACAAACTGATGCAGAAATATGGAGAATTTAATTTAATACTGGAAAAATGAGAAACTGGGAGAAATCAAAATTGATGGAGTCATCCGTTCCTAGTAGGTAATGCACCCTGGGACTGTGTGGTAAATGCATATAAACAAGTCAATAAATAAATGATATGTATACTGGCACATCCACTCCTAGCACTTGAGCAAAAAATATTGATGATGCAAAATAATATGTTCTTTATTGGTATTTTGCCTTTAATCTAGTAATGTTTTGACTTCCCCGTTGGCATCCTTTTTCTGTGCTAGTCTCACGATGATCTGGGACTTTGGAGTGTGTTACTAATTCTAGGGGAGCTGGGAGGATGTGAAGAGAAACGATGAGGCAGTGTTTTGATTTGCTGTGCAAGTCATGTAGAAGTATCAGTAGCATCTCTCTATTTATCTTTTCTAATATAAATATCACAGTTGTTACTGGCTATATTTAGCAATTGAACTCAATTTCTCTCTCTTTTTGTCCTACCATCTCCTCCTCCTTCCTTCCATTTTCTTCTTGTCCCTAATTTCAAAAGCTACTGCTGCAGAATGCAAGAAAGAAGTGGAAGGAAATCCACAACGGCCTTCCTGGCTTATGTATGTAATAAGGATCATTTTAAAAACCCTAACTCTTAATTCAACTAAATAATCACTGCTCCACAGCAATAATTGGATTTGAAAAGGGCTCTTCTGCCATTTTATTACACATATAATATTTGAAGATGCCTATGTCTTAGTACTTAATTTTCTCCTAATTGGTACAAAAGGGTTGCTCGTATATGGCACTCAACATTCCTCCTAAAATCCCTCAACGCATTTATGGCAAATGCGCTTTCCCAATGGACATTCAAAGACGAAGAAGCAAGAACTTTCCCCTTCTTTGAGAAATGTGACACTCTGACAAAGGCCCTAAAGCAAGAGTGGGGAACCTTTGGCCCTCCAGATGTTGCTACAACTCCCATCAGCCCCAGAAAGCATGGCCAATGGCCAGGGATGATGGGAGTTGTAGTTCAGGAACATCTGGAAGGCCAAAGGTTCCTCACATCTGTCCTGACATTTTGAATATAGGACTGAAGTAGCAAAAATATGGTGGTTTACTATGGACTGTAGAGGGGCCTGAGTTAGCCAGTACAATAAAACCCACAATGCAGCTCAGACACAAAGAAAGACATATGAAGGTCTGGAACGGTGCCTCAAAACGATGCATAACTGAGCACTTCTGTCACTCCTTTAGACTACAGAATGCTGTGGTGAAGAGCTCATCAGCACTATCACCTCAAACAAGCTGATTTAAAAAATAAGCAGGTTATTACTTCTTAACAGGGCATTAATGCCAATGATCTGAAATTGATTACTGATGGTAAATTATTTTTAACTTGCCAATACCTGTCAGCTGAACACCACTAGTTGCCCAATAAAGCTAATTAGAGTTAAATAGCTGATTATTGTTAAGCAGTAGATTAGCACTGGTAGCCCTCAACATATCTGTATATCAATGCCAAATAATATGAACACAGCCAGCACTAATTGGATGTGTAATGCAGCCTAATTTATCACCATCTAAGTCCTATTGCAGCATGATCCTGCACGTTTCTTAAAAGTTCTTGCGAGTTCAACATGACTTACTCCCAAGAAAGTGTGCTTAAGGTTGTGGCTTAAAAGTGCTTCACTCTAGCTGAGATCAGCTTTATTTATTTACTTATTACATTTATGTCCCACCTTTCCTCCTAGTAGCTCAGTGTGGCATACATGGTTTTCCTCCCTCTACATTTTAACCTCACACCAACCCTGTGATGTAGGTTAGGCTGAGAGACTGACTAGCCCAAGGTCACCAGTGAGCTTCATGGTTGAGCAGGGATTTGAACCCTGGATTTCCAGGTCCTACTTCAACACTCTAGCCACATTGGCTCTCTTGGTCCTTGGGTTTTGAATCCAAAGAGCTGAAACAGTAGAGGTCAAGACATGATTTAGGTGAGTATAGATATTTCAATGAACTTGTGCAGGATGAAGATTTATTGTATTTCACCATTTTGTAAATAATTCATCGGTGTCCTAATGTGCACAAGCCTCGGGTAATTCTCCTAAGATTGTCTGCTCAATAGTTGGGGTTAATCCATAATAATACTGAAAAGGAGACAATTCTAATGTTATAATGGGGACATCCCTAATGAAAGATCAAACTGGAAGAATACTTCTGTGTCAAAAACCAAGTAATGTTTTACTTCTTTAAAGGGGTGGAAACATCACAATATTCTTTTGGAAATGGCTTAGCAAATTAATTGCAAATTACATATTAATAAAACACAAATACTCAGCTGTCACTTGAAGCAAAATACTGGGTTCACTTAATGATTATTTTTTGAGAAAACACATTAGTGCTTGTTTGATCCTCAAAGTGTTAACAGCAGCAGGGGGAAATGTGAAGCATTTGGTCTTTGAGTGGAAAACTAACACATGGAGAAACGCAATGTGAGGAGAGCCACATAAAATACCAAACAGCTGACAGAATCATGAATTTAGAAAACAGGAAGGAAAAATCCGAGAGAGAGAGAGAGAGAGAGAGAGAGAGAGAGAGAGAGATTACAAAAATAAATACATAAACCAAGGCATGTGCAAAGCCCAGTGGAGAAATTTCATTCTCTTCCATTTCAGTCCCATTTTCCTGATTTTGAGTAGCAGAAATCCAGTTGTCTATTTAAATGTTAATAAATAATGTTCTGGTTCTGAGTTGTGAGTGTGATTTCTCACTGCCAATGTGTTTACTGAACATTATCCACATTGTCTTCCAAGCAAAAGCTGCAGATGCTTCTGTTCATGCATTTTCACTTGTGGTTGATCTGCATCATGGGTTTTGTAGTCTTAAGGCTGCACAATGACACAAGATGTTGACATGAGAGTGGGAATTCTCAGTGACAGTGGAGGGGTCTTCTTTTAGCGGCAGAGCATCTTTGTTGCATGCAGAAGGTCCCTGGTTCAATCCCCAGCATCTCAAGGTAGGGTTGGGAGAGAACTCTGCCTGAAATCCTGGAGAGCCACTGCCAGTCAGTGTAGACAATACTGAACTAGATGGACCAATGATCTGACTCTGTATAAGGCAGCTTCCTAGGTTCCTATGAGACATGACAATCATCCACAAACTTATAAGATCTGAACAGGGTGGTTCATGACAGATGCGCTCGGAGGTCACTGATTCATAGGGTCGCCATAAGTCGTAGTCGACTTGGAGGCACATAACAACAACAAATGTTGATGCTGGCTGGAGCTGAGGCATATTGTCTCTGATCTTATAATGGATTTATGGTTTTGTTTTGCTTGGTTTTATAATACTGTTTATATTATATGTTGTAAGCCACTGTGTGCTCCAATGTGGAGTATAAAAGCATTGGAATAAATGAGTTAGCCATTCTCAATCAAGAATATTCTATTTTATATGTTCTGTGCTTGAATTCAGCACATAATTATATTTAGGCGATGAGATACAGTCACATTCACACCATACATTTATTCCACTATTATTCCACTTTAAATAGTTATGGCTTCCCCCAAAGAATCCTGGGAAATGTAGTTTGTGAAGGGTGCTGAGAGTTGTTAGGAGACCCCTATTCCACTCACAGAGCTACAATTGTCAGAGTTCTCTGGGAAGAGGAACTGACTTTTAAACTTTAAACTACAGTTGCAAGTACACTTGGATAACACCAGTTATCTTGACCCATTTTAATCTGGGTTCAGGCCCATTTATAGGACTGAATCAGCCTTGATCGCCCTGATGGATGACCATTATCAGGAGAAGGACAAGGGAAGTGCAATCCTGTTATTCTTACTTAATGTCTCAGTAGCTTTTGATACCATTGACCATGATATAGTTTCCTGAGGTGAGATGGATATTGGAAGCACTGTTTTACAGTGGTTCCGATCCCACCGTTGAAGTCAGTTGCAAAGAATACCATTGTGCGATGATCTCTTGGCCTCCTGGCAGTTGTGCTGTGAGGTGGCACAGGGTACTATCTTGGGAACAGTCATTAGGAAATCTGGGACAAAGTTTCATTGGTGCACTGATGATGCCCTGCTCTATTACTCCATAATATCTGAATCAGGAGAGGCCATGTAAGCCCTGGACTGATACTTGTACTCGATGGTGGATTGGATGAGGGCCAACAAACTGACTCTGAATCCTGACAAGATGGATGCATGGTGGGTGGGCAGTTCTCAAGTTTGAATAGTTGGTCAATTGCCTGCTTTAGACAGGATCGTACTCCCTCTGAAGGCCCAGCTTCATAGCATAAGGGTGCTCCTGGATCTATCTCTGTCACTAATGACCCGGGTGACTTCCGTGGCTAGGACTGCCTTTTACTAACTTCAGTTGGTAAGACAGCTACAGCTATTACTTGACCAGGATAGCCTGTCCACTGTTATCCATGTGCTGGTGGCCTCCAGGATGGACTACTACAATGCGTTCCATGTGGGACTGTCTGTGAGAATGGGCTGGAAACTGCACCTAGTATAAAATGCAGTGGTTCATCTGGTCACTGGGACAGACTTTCACTATCATGGAATGCCACTGCTGAAAAAGGTTGCACTGTGCTCTTCTGCAGTGTACAAAGTCCTACACAGCTTGGAACCAAGACACATGAAATATCAGCTTATATAGCCAATCAGACACTGTGCTCTGAAGAAGGCCTCTTGCATAGCCCACCTTAACAGGAAATCAATTCTGCACAATATAGGAGTCAGGCCTTTAGGGTGGTGGCACCTATCCTTTGGAATTCCTTCCCCTTCAATATGAGACAGGCACCATCTCTGTTGTCTTTTAGGTGCCTACTGAAGACCCTTTTTTTAACAAGACTTTTAAGCGGAGATTTTTATCCCAGCCTATATCTCTATTGGATTTGAGGTTTGTTATAGATGGAATTGTTTATAATTATTCTTACATGAATTTGTTTTAATTGTTTGATATTTGAAATGCTAGTAATTGTTTTTACCATTGAATTATTTTGAGATATTTTATTGGAAGCAACCCATATATGGAATAAAATTAAATAAATTGTTGTTGTTTGTTGTTATTATTGCAAAGGGTGTAGTGTACTGACAGGGAGGGCTGGCTAGTGAATGGGGCAAGCCTTTTTATGAGCTCTAAATTTCTAGATCACCTCCATAACCTTTAATTATCCCGATATCTGTTGGGAGACAAATTCTGCCAAACACGGCCCCTCCAAGAAATTTCTGACTTGTGTTGGAAATAACTTTCTCCTACAGAAAGTGGAGGAACCAACCAGAGGTTCAGCTATCCTGGACTTGATTCTAACCAATAGAGATGATTTGGTGGATGACATGGCAGTTACGGGAACTCTGGGGGAAAGTGACCACACCATACTTGAATTCTTGATTTTGGACTTCCGGGAAGTGGTGCTGGCTGGTGGTTGTCTCTGAGGGAGCTCTGCCTCAGAGGAAGCTTTTTTCAGGTTAAAAGCCAGCCAAGAGGAATCTTGGACTGGCTTAAATGTTCTCCAAGGTATAGGAGAACCGATCAGATCTTCCACAAGACTTCGTTGAGCTGTCGGCGGCTGGAATTGATCAGGAAATTCCTGAGATAAGAAGGCAAGCCGATCGGCTGAAGACGGAGTCAGGAATTCCACGCAAGCTGAACTGGAATAAAGCGAAGCGTTTTTTCTTCTCTCAAAAAAAACGTTCTTAACCAGCGAGCCCACTTCTGCCTAAACCTTATCATTCGGCTTAAATTACTGCAATAAAAGGGATTTGTTTATGAATCAGCAATTGAGAAACCTGGGTGAGTCATACTTTTTCTCTTTTAAATATAATTAAGGAAGAAAGAAAATATAAACAACTTATATACTTTTTTTACGACAAAAAGCTGGCTTGAATTTGGACTTTTAAAGTTTAAAAACGGATGAGAGGTAATTATTATATTTTGGACTATTTTTCTCTTTGGACTATTTCTTGTTGGATGAATCCGCTGCTCGTATATGCTACTAATTGTTTAGTCTTGGCAACCAGAATTGTTTTGCATTCTTGGAAGCAGATAAGGACTGTGTTGTGCTGGCTGGATTTCAATAATAGGCCTGGAATATTAACTCTTCTTTTTGGTGGAGGGAAAAAAAGAAAAGAAATAGACTGCCCTTAGGTTCTGAAACAGTGATTAATATTAGAAATTAAAGGCCTCTTTTTGAAAATGACAACTAAAAAAACAACCAAGGCCCAGGGGCGAAGAGGTTCTATTGATACACAGGAAGAGGATATACCCCCAGAAATGTTTCAAAAAATAATGGAAGGGATTAATGCTATAAAACAGGAAATGAAACAGGAAATGAAAACTGAATTGACAGATATAAAAGACTATATTAAAACACAAGTGGATGAGATTAAAGGGACAATTGGGCAAATAAAGGAAGATGCAAAAAATACTAAAGAAAAGGTACAAACCTTGGAGAATAGAACAGATATACTAAATCTGGAACTAGAAAAAAATTTGGACTATTTAGCTGTGACTGAAATGAGAAATAAAGAGCATTGTTTGAGATTCCGTGCAATCCCTGAGGAAACAGGTGAAGACATTAGAGATAAAATTGTTAATGCTTTAGTAAAATTTCTGGACTTGAATGAAGATAGGATGGAATTTGAAATAGACAAAGTTTATAGAATTAACTCCAGATATGCAACAATGAAAAAAATTCCAAGAGATGTGCTTGTTCATTTCGTAAAGAAGACGACCAGAGATATGGTTTTACAGCAACACTTTAAATATACCTTTAAAATTGATGGTAAGGAAATACTGGTGATGAAGGAAATTCCTATTAGACTTTTACGTAAGAGAAAAGAATATGCTTTCCTTACAGAAAAACTTAAGCAATGCAAAATTCAATTTAGGTGGGACGTTCCAGAAGGAGTGATTTTTACATTCAGACAACAGAAATACAGACTGAATACTGTTCAAAAAGCAAGGGACTTCTTGAGAAAAGCTTCAAAAGATATGGAAGAAGATAAACTCAAAGATATGGATATAGTTCCTGGGAAACAAAGTCAACAAGGATATGCAGAGGAGGGGAAGGAAGATGATGGATCAAAAGGAGCATCAGGCAAATTTTAAAATACACGCTTAATGATGGATTACAAATACCTAACTTGGAATATAAATGGAGCCAACACGGCGCAGAAGAGAAAGAAAGTGTTTCATTATTTGAAAAAATTAAAATTGGATATAATTTGTCTACAAGAAACTCATATTCAGAAGAAAGATTCCAAATATTTGATTTGTAAAAATTTGGGTGAAGAATTTATTTCAGCTGGACCAAAAAAAAAAAATGGAGTTGTTCTCTATATTAACCCACAATTGCTTCCTAAATTGGTATTATTGGACGATAGTGGTAGATTTGTGGGGGTTGAAATTACTTTACAAGGTACAAACATTTTGATAGTGGGTATTTATGCCCCCAATGAAGATAAAACAAGGTTTTATACAGGACTTATGGAAAAATTGTCAGAGTTTTCATATGAGCATTGGTGTGTCATGGGTGACTGGAATGGGGTAATCTTACCAAAAATTGATAGGCTTTCTGAAAAAAATATCAAAGAGACACAAGGTAAATTACCGAAGATTTGTTTTGAACTCATGGAACATTTAGAATTGGTGGATACCTGGAGATATATAAATGATAATGCAAAGGAATTTACTTATTTTTCAGAAAGACATAAAACATTTTCGAGGATTGATATGATTTGGATGTCAAAAATTTTAGCGAAGGATATTTTTAAAATGGATATATTACCAAAAACTTTTTCGGACCACAATCCTGTGATATTAACTTTAAAAAAAAAAAATCTTGGATTTAGATGGAGACTAAATGAATCTTTATTACAGAATGATAAAGTAGTACAAGAATGTAAGAAGAAATTAAAGGAGTTCTTTGAATATAATTTATATAAAGGAACAAGTGAAAATATTGTTTGGGATACTAGTAAGGCATTTATGAGGGGATACTTTATTAAATGTAATTCTGAATTAAAAAAAAAGAAACAACAGAAAATGCAATTAATTTTGGAAGAAATAAAACAAAAAGAGGAAGAATTGAAAAAGAATCCAGCTAAAGTTTCTATTGTAAATCAAATTAAAATGTTACAGAAGCAAGTATCAATGTTGACAGTTAGAGAAATTGAAAGGAAATTAAATTTTGCTAAACAAAGGACTTTTGAATTTGCAAATAAACCTGGGAAATGGTTAGCATATAAATTAAGAAAAGAACGTCAAAAAAATATTATTTTAAAGATACAAGAAGGAGATGAGACGCTGACAGATAATGTAAAAATCAAAAAGATTTTTCATCAATATTACTCAACATTGTATAAGTGTCAAGAAATTCCATCTGAAAAAATAGAAGAGTATTTATCTAAACAGAATTTGCCGAAAATTACAGATTTTCAGAGACAAGTTATTAATGGCCCTATTACGTCAAGAGAGATATCTGAAGCTATAAATAAAATTAAATTAGGAAAGGCGCCAGGACCAGATGGGCTATCTGCAATGTATTATAAATGTTTGGAGGAAGAACTCTTGCTACCCTTACAGTCTACAATGAATTCTATTTTGCAAGAGGGAAAGATACCGGATAGTTGGAAAAATGCTAATATAACATTAATACCTAAAGAGGACCAAGATTTAACTAAAACAAAAAATTATCGGCCAATATCTCTACTGAATAATGACTATAAAATTTTTACAATGATTTTGGCTGAAAGATTGAAAATAATATTGCAACAATTTATTCAGGAAGATCAATCAGGGTTTTTACCTAAAAGACAATTACGTGACAACGTCAGGAATGTTTTGAATGTGTTGGAATATTTAGAACAACGAAATGATAAACAAGCAGCTTTGATTTTTTTAGATGCTGAAAAAGCATTTGATAATTTGAATTGGAAATTTATGTTCCAGGTTTTGGAGCAAATGGATTTTGGAGACAACTTTATAAAATGGATCAGATCGATTTATACATCACAGAAGGCCCAGATAATTGTTAATGGAGACTTAACGGATTCATGTGAAATACAAAAGGGTACAAGACAGGGATGTCCATTATCTCCCCTTTTATTTATTCTGGTTTTAGAAGTGCTGCTTAGAGATATAAGGCAAGATAAAAGGATTTCGGGATTAAAAATAAAAAAAGAAGAATATAAATTGAGAGCATTTGCTGATGATTTGATAATTGTACTAGAAAACCCTTTGGAAGGAATTCATATATTGATGGACAAATTAAAAGAATTTGGACCGTTAGCAGGATTTAAGATCAACAATCAAAAAACAAAGATGTTGGTGAAAAATTTAACTTTAAGGGAACAGAAAGAGTTAATGGACAAGACAGATTTTACAATAGAAAAAAAGTTGAAATATTTAGGCATCATCATGACAAATAAAAACTCAAAGCTGTTTCATAATAATTACGAAAAATTATGGACAGAGATTAAGAAAGACTTGCTAAGATGGGATAAACTACAACTGTCATTAATGGGTAGAATATCTGTGATAAAAATGAATGTATTACCGAGAATGATGTTTTTGTTTCAAACAATACCTGTAATATCCTCTGATTTACCTTTTAAACAATGGCAAAAAGATATTTCTAAATTTGTATGGCAAGGAAAAAAACCAAGAGTTAAATTTAAATTACTTCAAGACGCTAAAGAAAGAGGAGGACTGGGATTACCAAATTTGAGACTTTATTTTGCTGCCTGCTGTTTAGTCTGGATAAAGGAATGGATCTTATTGAGGAATAAAAGACTATTGGATTTGGAGGGCCACAATCTGAAGTGGGGATGGCATGGATATCTATGGTATGACAAAGTAAAAGTAAACGTAGACTTTAACAATCATTTTATAAGACGTTCTCTGTTGAAAATATGGAATAGATACAAACCAAGGTTTTATTCGAAAATACCATTATGTGTCTCAAGTCAAGAAGCGTTTTATAGAAGAGAAATGTCTGGAAAAGAGAAATGGTTAACTTATCAAGAACTATTAGAAAATGTACATGGAGAATACACAATGAAAGAGAGAGAACAATTGATAAAGGAAGGATATAGTTTTCATTGGTTTGCCTATTTACAATTGTTAGAAAGATATAAAATGGACAAGAAAATGTATGGGTTTGAAATAAGTAAATCTGATTTTGAAATAGGTTTGTATACAAATGATGAAAACATAATTGTAAAAATGTATAAACTTTTATTGAAAATGGATATGGAGGAAGAACAAGTAAAAGAGTGCATGGTAAAGTGGGCAAAAAATTTTGGTCATAACATACAAATGGATCAATGGGAAAATATGTGGAAAAAAGGCTTGAAATTTACATTATGTTATAATCTTAAAGAAAATTTTTATAAAATGATGTACCGTTGGTACATGACTCCAGAAAAGCTGTCAAAAATGTATAGTAATGTCTCTAATGTTTGTTGGAAATGTAAACAACAAGAAGGATCTTTTTATCATATGTGGTGGTCATGTAAAAAGGCGAAATTATTCTGGGCACAGATAGGTAGGAAGATGCAAAAAATTTTAAAGATAAATATTCAGTCAAAACCAGAATTTTTTTTACTGGGTTTTATGGATAAACAAATAGAAAAGAAATATGGAAGAATATTATTATATATGATTACGGCAGCAAGATTATTATATGCACAAAAGTGGAAAATGGAATCAATACCAACAATGGAAGAATGGCTACTGAAATTAATGGACTTAGTAGAAATGGATAAATTGACGTGTTTACTTAGAGAAAAATCGACAGATACATTCCTTAAGGATTGGAAGCCTCTCTTAGACTTTTTGTCGAAAGATCAAAATAAAATGATGATACTGGGATTTGATGATTAATTAAGACAGCTTATGGAGAAAAGGGATTCTGTATGTACATATTAAGGGACAGGTTTGATGTATATTATATACTTATAGCTGATCTGTGACAAATCGGAAGTCAACCATTTTATTTTTATTTTTATTTTTTGTTGTAGTATTGTTATGTTTTTTCTTATTTTGTTTTGTTTGTTTTTTGGAAAAATTTGAATAAAAACTATATATATATAAAAAAAAGAATTCTTGATTTTAACAGAAGCAAAAGCTGAGAGTAGCCATACGCACACCCTGGACTTCAGGAAAGCTGATGTTAATAAACTCAGAACAATGGCAAGTACCGTTCCATGGCAAGCCACCCTAATGAGAAAAGGAGTTGAAGATGGGTGGGAGTTTCTAAAAAAGGAAATTCTAAAAGCACAATGGCAAGCAATTCCAACAAGGAAAAAAGGGGGAAAACAGCCAAAGAAGCCAATGTGGCTTCACAAAAAGCTTAGAGGTGACCTGAAAACAAAAAAGGACACAGACAGGAAGTGGAAAGAAGAAGTGGAAAGGAAAAGTACGGGCAGGTATCATGGAATTGCAAGGATGGCGTCAGAAAGGCTAAAGATGAGAATAAGCGAGAGATGCTAAAAGGAACAAAAAAGCTTTCTTCAGGTACGTCCACAGTAAAAGACTGAGACAAGAAATGGTGGCACATCTACTCAATGAGGATGGCAAAATGATAACAGATGACAAAGAAAAGGCAGAAGTGCTCAATTCCTACTTTGGCTCAGTCTTCTCCGAAAAAGGGTCTATGACCCTCCCAGGAAACATGAAGTAGAAGGGGCAGGATTGGAGCTTGAGATTGATAGACAAATGGTAAAGGAATACGTAATCACTTTGAACGAGTTCAAATTGGCAGAGCCCGATAAACTGCATCCTAAAGTATTGAAGGAACTGGCTGAAGAACTCTCAGAACCACTGTGTATTATCTTTGCGAAATCATGGAGGACTGATGAAGTGCTGGATGACTGGAGCACAGTTAATGTTGTCCCTATCTTCAAAAAGGGCAAAAAGGAGGAACCAGGGAACTACAGACCAGTCAGCCTAACGTCAATCCCTGGAAAAACTCTGGAGCAGATTATAAAGCAGTCAATCTGTAAGCACCCTGAAAACAATGCAGTGATTACTAGGAACCAACATGGATTTATGAAGAACAAATCCTGCTAAATTAATCTTATCTCATTTTTTGATCGGTAACCTCTCTTGTAGACTGTGGGAATGCTGTGGACATAATATATCTCGACTTCAGGAAAGCTTTTGACAAAGTGACCCATGATATTCTGATTAGCAAGCTAGCTCAACGTGGGCTGGGTGGAACAACTATCAGGTGGATCCACAGTTGGCTCCAGTATCATACTCAAAGAATGCTTATCAATGGTTCCTTCTCGAACTGGGCAGAAGTAATGAGTGGGGTACCACAGGGCTCGGTCCTGGGCCCAGTGCTCTCCAACATTTTTATTAATGACTTGGATGAGGAGGTACAGAGCATGCTTATCAAATTTGCAGATGATACAAAATTGGGGGGCACAGCTAATACCATGGAAGACAGAAACAAAATTCAAAGGGACCTTGATAGGCTGGAACATTGGGCTGCAAACAACAAAATGAAATTCAACAGGGATAAATGCAAAGCTCTACACCTAGGGAAAAAAACCCAAATGCCCATAAGATGGGGGATACTTGGCTCAGCAATACGACATGTGAGAAGGATCTTGGGATTGTTTTTGATCACAAGCTGAATATGAGCCAACAGTGCGATGTGGCTGCAAAAAAGGCAAATGCTATTTTAGGCTGCATTAACTGCATCCAGTTCTGGTCTCCGGACTTGCAGACAAACTGGAACAGGTTCAGAGGAGGGCAACAAGGATGATCAGTGGACTGGAAACAAAGCCCTATGAGGAGAGACTGAAAGAACTGGGCATGTTTAGCCTTGAGAAGAGAAGACTGAGGGGAGATATGATAGCACTCTTCAAGTACATGAAAGGTTGTCACACAGAGGAGGGCCGGGATCTCTTCTCTATCATCCCAGAGTGCAGGACATGGAATAATGGGCTCAAGTTGCAGGAAGCCAGATTTCAACTGAATGTCAGGAAAAAAGTCCTAACTGTTAGAGCCATACAACAATGGAACCAATTACCTAGAGAGATAGTGGGCTGTCCAACACCGGAGGCATTCAAGAGGCAGCTAGACATCTGTCGGGAATGCTTTGATTTGTATTCCTGCATTGAGCAGGGGGTTGGACTTGATGGCCTTATAGGACCCTTTCAACTCTACTATTCTGTGATTCCACCTGGTTCACAGGAAGGTGTGAGGCTTTCTAAACTATGAGAGTTCTAAATTAAAGTGCCCCAATCCTGAATTTTCCCCTTCACTAACCTTAGCACACGGTTGCTGCTGTCGCCACCGTTGTTTCAAAACAGATAGAAAAACAGAGCATTCTAATGTGCAGCTAGACACATTTTCTGCAGTGTCAAAAAAATTGTGCAGTGTGATATTTTTTGTGCAGTTGATTATATGGGATTTTATAAAGAGCTAGGTAGTTTCTAAAAAAAAATAGATGAGAAAGATAAAAAGACAGAAAATGAAGATGAATACTAGTTCCATTCAAATCCTCATAACCTTATATTAATAGCACTTTTTTGATTTACAAAATGAGGTTCTGGTACTCATATATTGATAAAGGTACTGTGGATGCCAGCACAAAATGGCTGCCATGGCAGCAAATGAAAGAAAAGAGGTGCAGGTACTCCATGAGTACTGTCACAAAAAAAGACCCTGCCAATAGTATATTATGGGACAAATTACTTGTCTACTTTGGGGGTGGACAGTGTGCTGGCTTCTTGTATAACGGGGGGGGGGGTAAAGCTTAGAATAAACCCTGAATTGAAGATCAGTTGCACTGTTAAGATGACTTCCACTCTGGTGAGTAACTAAGCAGGTAATGCCTTCGAAAAGGAAAAGGAAGGGTTGCTTAGTCACACATGGCAATTGATAAATCATGCATCTGAGTGCTACTATCTTAGATGCAATAAACCATAACTCTACAGAATAACACGAGCTGGCTTCGCTGGGAATGGTGATGATGTTTCATGGCACTTTTTTACCTCTCCTTTTAATGCTTCCACTTTTCATCTTTAGCTGTACATACACTTACCGAGCAAAAATGAAATATAAACCTACATGCTAGAGCCCCCAAAATAAATAAATAAAAAGTGAGGATGCTTATTATTCTTGACTGTTAGAAGAAATTGCAACGAAGTATTTCTGGGGAAGGAAGCAATAAATAAAGCCAGAGAACAAAATCAAACCTTATTGCTTAATCAGGATTTAAAAGGAGGACTTTTATGTGTTAAAATCTTTCTTTTTATGCTTCTTAAAATCCCTCAATTTCCCTATGGGTTTTCCTCATTCGGTTTTATCTTATCAGATCTGATCTATGCATAGGGACAACACAAGAAGCTGCCGTTCATTGTCAGCCCATTGGCCCATCTAGCTCCATATTGCTCACACTGACTGGCAGCAGCTCTCCAGGATTTCAGACAGAGGTCTTTCCCAGCCTTACCTGGAGATGCCAGAGATTGAACCTGGGACCTTCTGCATGTGAAGCTGGTGCTCCACCACTGAGCTGCCTGTAGTAGATATGGATGGAAGGATCCATCAGTTTTGATTCTCTCCACATTTCATTTTTTCCCAACCTTAAATTCAGTCTCAATATTTATTTATTTATTTATTTATTTGATTTGATTTGATTTGATTTATATCCTGCCCTTCCTCCCAGTAGGAGCCCAGGGTGGCATTTCTGTAGCTATTTGCATTTTTTAAAAAAAATCATTATGAAAATTCTTCAGCGTTGTAGTGTGCTTTTCTAATAAACCCATTTTATATGCCATTTTGACTAATGCACACATTTTGCAAGCAATTTCCCCTAATAGAATGCATTTTTGTATATTTTCACAAAGGTATTCATTTTTATGCCCACGGTTCCTTCATATATGTATTTTTTAAAATATTGTTTGGTTAGAGAACTGCATCATAACATTTGGATATGTGCAAACTTCAAAAGATGGTTGTGTTTTGGTTCTCATGTTTGGTTGTCATATTGTTTTGCTCTCATATTGGAATGTGAAAATTTGACAGATTCACCTTTAAATGTGAACTGAATCAAATTTCTTCCCCATCACTAGTGGAAGACTCCTGAGGTGATGGAACTGACTGGACTGTACTATTTTAGACTGAAGGAGGGATAACTTATTTCTTGAATGGTCTCCTAGAGAAAAACAACGCCCTTCAAGTAGAAAACGAGTGCAGCAGACTAGCTGAGTGAGAATCCTGACATGCCAATTTTCCTTTTTTTAATTGTAGGGAGTTATTTACTTGAAGGGTCATTAATAATAGTATCACCACCACCACTACCACAACACAACCTTTTGGGAAAGTCCTTTGTATAAGCCTTGATTAAATGAATGTGCAGTATCCATTCATTTCAATGGGATCCACACCAAAACGTTTGGATAATGTTTAGGGTGAGCTCTTTCTCTTACTCCTTCTTCATCTCCTTTCACCTCACCTCACCTCACCCAATGGTGAAGCATCCGCAATCCATAATCATGGACCTCCCCCTTCTCTATTCACGTCAGCAGAGGGAGAAAATCTGTGTTTACAAAGGAGATATTGATGCACCCTCCAAAAGGAGGATGTGAATACTGTGTGTGACTATCACTGTGTGACTTGTGTTTTCATGTTTCAGACACGACCCTGATCTGTCTAACCTCAGATCTGGGAGGACTGGATGTAGTTACTCAATGAAGGGAAAGGTAGCCTCCTAGTAACACAATACAGAAATGTGGAAAGAGGAAGCAGACTCATGCTTGTCTGACTTCCATGTGTTCACTATCAAAAGTGCCACTGCATACAACTCTACACATGCAGGGCTCCTCCATATTATTGAAACCCTGCTTGATCACATGGAAATATCCCTTCATGCATACAGGGATTCCTTTCAGAATGTACAATGAGTGGGTGGAGGCCTGGCACACATGATTCCACTCCATCCCTATATACATGTTCATATTACATCTGAAAAGAATTACTCTGTACATGTCTAGAGACAATCTTGATCATTACTTATCCCAGGTTTTCTGATACTGAAAACAGGAAATCCTTGGTTAAGCCCTAGTCAGCTTTTGCCCATATCAAACCCTCTATGTAGGCTTGACTCTCCTCCTCCCCAGTACCTCCATTTTGAAATATGAGCACTGTCAATAAGACTACACATAAATATAATTCCTCAAGCTTGTGGTCTAGCGGGAGCCAATTGCATAATGCTGGGGCCTTCAAGTGTTTTGGAGTATGACTTCCATCAGCCCTAGCCGGCATGGCCAATGGCAGGAGTGATGGGACATCTAAAGGGTGCCACATTGTCTACTCCTGAAATAATGTGTGGATCTTACATAAGAAGACGAAAAGAGACCTGCTGGGTCAGTCCTGTTCCCACAGTGGCCAACCAGAGGCCTAGGGGAAGCCTGAAAGAAGGACTTGAGCGCAACAGTACTCTCTCTACTTGTGATTTATTTATTTATTTATTTTATTAATTACATTTCTAAACCGCCCTATAGCAACAGCTCTCAGGGCGGTGTACAACAAGATAAAACCACATATTTAAAATACGAGCAGGTGTGGATTGCGCCATACAATAAAAACATATTTAAAACAAACTAAAATAAAAAATAAAATAAAAATTACAAATTACAATTAAATTAAAATTAAAATTAAAATAGCTTAAAATGCCTGGGCAAAGAGGTGGGTTTTTACCTGGCGCCGAAAGGATGACAAAGAAGGTGCCAGGCGTATCTCATCTGGGAGGGCATTCCATAGTTCGGGGGCCACCACTGAAAAGGCCCTAGATCTAATTACTGTTCTCCGGGCCTGCCTATGAGTTGGGACCCGGAGAAGGGCCCTAGATGTCGAGCGGAGTGAACGGGTAGGTACATAGCGAGAGAGGTGTTCCATCAGATATTGCGGTCCAATGCCGTTAAGGGCTTTATAGGTAAGAACCAACACTTTGAATCTGGCCCGGAAACATATTGGAAGCCAGTGCAGTTGGGCCAGAATAGGTGTTATGTGGTCAAATTTCTTCGTCCCAGTAAGAACTCTGGCGGCAGCATTCTGCACTAGCTGAAGTTTCCGAATCGTCTTCAAAGATAACCCTACGTAGAGAGCATTACAGTAATCCAATCTAGAGGTTACCAGAGCGTGAATAACTGAGGCGAGGTTCTCCCTGTCCAGATAGGGTCGTAGTTGGGCTACCAGCCGAAGCTGGTAGAACGCATTCCGTGCCACCGAGGCTACCTGGGCCTCAAGTGACAGGAGCGGATCTAATAAGACCCCCAAACTACGGACCTGCTCCTTTAGGGGGAGTGTAACCCCATCTAGGGCAGGTCTGACATCAACCATCTGGGCAGAGGGCCCCTCTACCAACAGCATCTCAGTCTTGTCAGGATTGAGTTTCAGTTTGTTAGCTCTCACCCAGTCCATTATTGCGGCCAGGCAGCGGTTTAGTACATTAACAGCCTCACCTGAAGAAGATGAAAAGGAGAAATAGAGCTGCGTATCATCAGCATATTGCTGGAAAATTCCCAGGAACTGGCATTCAGGGGCATCCTGCCTGCAACAATGGAGGCAGAACATGGACATTGTGACTAGTAGCCACTGATAGCCTTATCTTCCATGAATTTGTCTAAGCCATCCATGTTGTATGTTATATATGCCACATTCTTAAGAGTTTCCTCTCTGTTTTCTTTTTCTGGGGTGGTTTTTTTTTAAAATCCTCACTGTTGTATTTTTTTTTAAAAAAAATGTTCTAATTGCATTTTGATTTGATTTTTTATCTTGGTACCTAGGAGGAAAGATGAATGAATCTGTCAATTTCAGTTTCTCTTAGCTTATTTTTAAGTTCAGTTCATCATATTTCCTTATCAGTTCCTGATTTTTTGAAGCCCTAACAAACATTCCACATCATTTTAGTGCACGTTTTGTACACAATTTCCCCTACTATACTCATTTATGTGAGCAACTGCCCCTAATACAGGCATTTTTGTACACATTTCTTGCTGCACATTTGAAATGATAGCCATGTTTCGGTTCATGTATAGTTTCAGACAGTGCTCTTTGTGTGTGTGTGTGTGTGTGTGTGTGTGTGTGTGTGTGTGTGTGTGTGTGCATGCGTGCCGGTGCAGGTACTCATATCTTGATTACAGTGCTGTGGACGCCAGCACACAATGGCTAGCATGGGAAGTGGGGGAAAAAGGTGCCTGTACACCATACCAGTGAGTATTGTTACAAAAAAAAAAAAAAGCCCTGGTTTCAGGAAGCATGAATAGGATAGAACTGCATTAAAATGAGAAACTGCATTGAATTTCGTTCCCATTCCTAGCCCAGGAGATGTTTTGAGATGTTGAAAGGACTGGACATTTTGTGATTGTAAAGCGTTTTAAATTGTTTTTAATGATTGTTTTCAATAGTTGTAACTTGCCCTGGGGCCTCAGGTGAAGGGTGGGTAAACATCATCATCATCAATAATAATAATAATAATAATAATAATAATAATAATAATAATAATAATGAACATTCTAATTGTTGTATTGTTGCCTTTTTTCTGCACTTCTTGGCTATCATAGTTTTAGTTATGAAGAAGGTATGTATTTCTGTTTAGCAGCAAGAGAGATAAAAGTCATTTACTCTTTGTAATGGGCAGCCAAACAAGAAAAATCTTAACACAGCAGAAATCATCAGTTGCACATTGTAAAGAAAGAAAGCCGAACTTAAATATGGAAATAAATCCACAAAGATAAAAAGATTTCATTTTGGTACTTCTTTACTGTTTTTGCAGTTTGGCAGCTGTCAACATCTCAAAATATCATCCCCCCCCCCTCCTGGAAACTGCTGAAAGAAAGAAAGTCTTTGATTTCCCCCTTGAGACTCTGAAGTCGAAAATGGACTCTTTGTAGTCCCTGCTTCATTTCAGATGTGGAGTCTCCTCCACAAACTCCCTCCCCACACCATCAACCCCACCCCCACTGCTCTTCTTGGTACAGAAACAACTAATATATACGCAGAATCTCAGTTAATTAAATAAATTTGATTGTTTTAACTCCACTTTTAAAATAATAATACATATAAAAATAAAAAATGCACATGGAGTAGACCTCAGAAAGATTTTCCTCTTTATGACCAATCTCTAGAGACTCCCCATCTTGCATTTCTTGCATCATTAATAATGCAAATTAGGTTTTGTTTAGCTCCTCCATAAGTTTATAATTAGAAGTAAATATTTAATGCACACATCAGGAAATCATATATATACATGATAGTGATATCTTATAGATAGATAGATAGATAGATAGATAGATAGATAGATAGATAGATAGATAGATAGATAGACATATATATAAAGATTGTGGGTCTTTCTGGAGTTGGATTTTGTCACCAACATGGTTTGTAAAATGTTATTAAATATACTATCAGACTCTGAACATAACTCTTGTGGGTATTTTGATTGAGCCCATGACCAGACCTCCAGATTTTATTTTTGATTTCAGATTTAAAGCAGTGAAGGGAACTTGGTGGAGGCACTCCAGTTTTGTTCAGAGCAGTTTGACCCTTCACTCCTTGGAATATTCCTGATCTACAGTCCTGCTCAGCCGCCCCCCGCTGCATTTGGCCTCATGGGAAAAAAGTAGGTTCCTGTACCCTGCCTGTGTATAATTGGGGGTGGGGTGACTTAGATCAGCAAAAGGATACAGAGGAAAGTTTGAAAAATCTTTCCCCTGATACTGGTACACCAATAAAAAGCAAAACCTTCCCCTTTTTGCGTAACACCCTTTCCAATCATGGAAAAATTTCTGCTAAGCAAGTGAATAAATACTTGATGGGCCAAGCTTCAGGTCTGGAGCTTGAGTCCGTGTCTTATGCAACCTAGCTATGATGGAAAGGAGACAGCCCCCCACCACTGCAAGCAAGAGGATTGCATTCTGAACCCTGACAACTGCTGTCAAGCGTTCTCCCTTTTTTGTTGCTCCATTTGTTTCTGTTATCAAACCCTGCTTTCATTTTCCAGTTTGTTTATTACAATAGCATTGATTTCATAATTTTTTACCCAAATTGATTTCATTGGGTTGTATCCAGTGTGAGACCTGCTCCAAGTAGACTTACTTATATTAATGGACATGACTAACTTAAGTCCATTCATTTCAATGGGTTGCATTCAACGCTAGTCCTATTCAGATGAGAGCCACTGAAATGAATGAACCTATGTTAGTCATGTCAATTAACTTCAATAGGTCTACTCTGAGTAGGACTAGCATTGAATACCACCCAGTGGGTCTACTTTAAGCATAACATAGTTGGATATTCACTAATAGGCAAAAAACCTTGCGGTTTAAGAACGTACCTATAGCCCACAGATATTTCTATCAAACTTTAAAAAGCAGGGAAATTGCGCAGCTATAGTGAATGCACCAGGGAAGCATGAGACCTGACCTCCTCTCTGAGATATTGTACTGCCTTACAAATTTGTCAAAATGCAAACACAATTTGGGTTGGCCTTTCACAGTCCAATCCACTTCCTGTGTAGCTTGGAAGAATTTGGTAACATGTGACATAAGGGAATGGCAGAGCCCTGAAGTTCTCGCCGTGCAATCCGTGGCAGGGCTCCTGCTGCGAATCACAGAAGGAAAGCAGAGGGGCCTCTCAGGGGCCTCTCTAGCCCCAGGGGCCCTAGGTCCAGTGCCCCACCTGGCTGCCTTTTTGGAACCGGCCCTGGTTACCTAAGAAATTCAGAAAGACTTGAAGCTATACTGGATGCAGTGTCTCTCCAGGATCATCTGAATAACGAATAATGCAGGTCCATGATGCCCTCTTAGGGATGGAAGGATCTGTCACTTTTGGACCTCTCACTTCCTCATTCTTCTCATCTTAAAGCCTGTTCTCCATATTTCTGCAGCAAGTTGTGATTTTTTAAAAAGAAATCCTCATGAAAATTCCTCGGTACTTTAGAGTAAATTCACTAATAGGCAAAAACCTTGTGGTTTAAGAATGTACCTATAGCCCACAGATATTTCTATCAAACTTTAAAAAGCAGGGAAATTGGGCAGCTATAGTGAATGCACCTGGGGAGCTCCTGTCTGAGATACTGTACTGCCCTACAAATTTGTCAAAATGCAAATACAATTTGGGTTGGTCTTTCACAGTGCAATCCACTTGCTGTGTAGCTTGGAAGAATTTGGTAACATGTGCCTGGTGGTGTCCAGAACTGGACTCAGTACTCAAGATGAGGCCTAACCAGGGCTGAGTAGAGGGGAACCAATACTTCACATGATTTCTGTTCATGCAGCCCAAAATAGCATTTGCCTTTTTTGCAGCCACATCATACTGTTGGCTCATATTCAGCTTGTGATCAAAAACAATCCCAAGATCCTTCTCGCATGTAGTATTGCTGAGCCAAGTATCCCCCATCTTGTAACTGTGCATTTGGTTTCTTTTTCCTAGGTATAGAACTTTGCACTTATCCCTGTTAAATTTCATTCTGCTGTTTTCAGCCCAGTGCTCCAAGATCCCTTTGAATTTTATTTCTGTCTTCCAAGGTATTAGCTATCCCTCCCAATTTTGTATCATCTGCAAATTTGATAAGCATTCCCTGCACTTCCTCATCCAAGTCATTGATAAAAATGTTGAAGAGCACTGGGACCAGGACCGAGCCCTGCAGGTACCCCTCTTGTTACCTCCCCTCAGTTTGAGAAGGAACCATTGACAAGCACTCTTTGAGTATGATTCTGTAGTCAGCTGTGGATCCACCTGATAGTTGTTCCACCCAGCCCATGTTGAGCTAGCTTGCTAATCAGAATATCATGGGGCAGTTTGTCAAAAGCTTTGCTGACGTCAAGGTATATTATGTCCACAGCATTCCCACAGTCTAGCAGGGAGGTTACCCAATCAAAAAACAAGACAAAAGTGGTCTGGTAGGATTTGTTTTTGATAAATCCATGTTGGCTCCTAGTAATCACCACATTGTTTTCAAGGTACTTACAGACTGACCTGGGCTCAGAGCCCAGAGCCGCCCTGGGCTCCTGCTGGGAGGAAGGGCGGGATATAAACCAAATAAATAAATAAATAATAAATAAGCAAGCTGACTGCTTTATAATCTGCTCCAGAATTTTCCCAGGGATCAATGTCAGGCTGACTGGTCTGTAGTTCCCAGGTTCCTCCTTTTTGCCCTTTTCAAGATTGGAACAACATTAGCCCTCCTTCAGTAATCTGGCACTTTACCCATCCTCCATGATTTCACAAATATAATAGATAGCAGTTCTGAGAGTTCTTTTATTTTATTTATAATTTGATTAATATCCTGCCCTTCCTCCCAGCAGGAGCAGGGCAGCAATTTCTTCAGCCAGTTCCTTCTTTACTCTAGGATGCAGTTTATTGGGCCCTGCAGATGTGAACTCGTTCAAAGAGATTAGGTATTCCTTGACCATTTGTCTATCAATCTCAAGATGCAATCCTGCCCCTTCAGCTTCACTTTTTCCAGGAGGGTCATAGACCCTCTTTTGGGAGAAGACTGAGCCAAAGTAGGAATTGAGCACTTCTGCCTTTTCTTTGTCATCTGTTATCATTTTGCTATCCTCATTGAGTAGCTGTACCATCGTTTCTTTTCTCTGTCTTTTACTATGGACGTACCTGAAGAAAGCTTTTTTTGTTGCTTTTAGCATCTCTTTTTAATCTCAGCTCATTCTCAGCTTTAGCCTTCCTGACGCCACCCCTGCAATTCCGTGTTACTTGCCTGTACTCTTCCTTTGTGGCCTGGCCTTCTTTCCACTTCCTGTCTGTGTCCTTTTTTGTCTTCAGGTCATCTCTAAGCTTTTTGTGAAGCCACACTGGCTTCTTCTGCTGCCTTCCTCCTCGTTTCCTTGTTGGAATTGTTTGCCATTGTGTCTTTAGAATTTCCTCTTTTAGAAACTCCCACCCATCTTGGACTATTTGATGCAAGATTGACAAGCTTCCAAGATTTGCCTTTTCAGGCCAGGAAATGTCAGTTTCAATGGCATCCCTAGAAAAGCCTGAGCATCTCTCTTGCCTCATATTGTATGGTGCACATGTCAATGGACAACTCTGGCAAATGCAAGAAGCTACCGAATAAAGTGTCTGAATTTTCTTTTAGTCAAGCATTCTACACAGCAGATTGAACAATCTGTTTTGCCCAACCCAGTTCTTCAGTTGGAATGAAGTTGTACAGTATAGCTTAGACTATATCCTTGCTTGCATTAATAATAAAGATAAACATACTGTAATCAATCAGTGCCATGCTTCTTCTTCAGCTGAGATCTGCAAACCAAACACAATGAAAGGATGGCAACATTTGTGCTTTTGTATGGGGAACTCAATTTATATTTATTACTGTAGATAACATAAAAAATAATAAGGGATCTGTTATCTTGCAGGAGAAATCTGATAGTGAAAAATACACAAGGCAAAGAGTTTTCCTGTGATAAAAAATTAAATTAATTCATTTATCAACCTGACATTGATGGAGCTGATTTGACCTGGGAGGTAAAACACTTGAAACTTGAGCGAGCAGATTTTTTAAAAGTTGAGAAAGGTCCATGGATGTCATATACATTTATGCCATTAGGGATCAAGCAGCAATCAAGGGTACTGTATGGCTGTACTGAAAAAATTCTATTTTAAATTTTTGGATTGAAATAGCTATTTTGGCAGAGTAGTCATTTTTATATTAAAAAGATCACTTTCAAGCTACAGGTATTAATCTTTTGAAGCAGCCTTCCCCAACTTCATGTCCTCCAGATATTTTGGACTGTGACTCCCATCCACCCAAGGCAGTATGGCAAATAGCATGGGATGATGCCCCCCTGAATTAGTCATATAGTTCATCATTCCCAATCAGGAATCTTGTTGTGACTCCACCCAATCAGGGATGATGCCACACTACTGTGCCTGACTTTCAGGGGTGTACTTGTCCAGGATCTGGGGGTGGGGGGTCTTAGACCCCTTACTTTTTTTGGGAACAGGGTCCTAATCAGGTCCCTATGTCTCCAGCATCCAACAAGCCAATCAGCATGAAAGGGGAGTGTATTAGCCACTGAAAAGAGACTTCTAACATGCTTCCTTGTCCTTTCATGCTGACTGGAGCCAATCAGAGTGAAAGGAGGTAAGTCAGCCACTGGGAAGACTCTTCGCATTAGCTAACACTCTCATGGCTTATTGGCTCCTAGGGACAGCACATTGTATATTGTTATAAAGGCATTAACAAGGATCTCATTCACAACCCAGCAGCAAAAAAAGTGGGGAGGAGGGGGCATTGCTATGACTACCATGAAGGGACCTTGCACTTCTGAATTTGCCACTGCACTAGTGCTGACATTATGATATCACTGGACATCACTAAATACAATTATGTGAGTTGTCACAACCAATCCCATTTGGTTGTTGATGATGCCACTGAGGACAATTAAACAGGAGGCGTTTTTAACACATAAGCCAATATTTTTAGAATGAGTGCCAAATGTTACAAAAAAGGAAGGGGGGCTGGAACAGATGAAAACCTTTAGGAAATATTGAGAATAGTTTCAGCCCTTTTGGTGTAACAAGCCACTATACTATATATAAAACACACGACGTGTTTTATTCAGACTCTTCTCTCATTGGTTGGTACTAACCTATAAAGCCTTATATGGCGCGGGACCACAATACCTGTCGGAACGCCTCTCCCGATATGCACCGGCCCGTACACTACGGTCTACTACGAAGGCCCTCCTCTGGGTCCCGACCCATAGGGAGGCCCGGAGAGTGGTGACAAGATCTAGGGCCTTCTCAGTGGTGGCCCCCGAACTATGGAATTGTCTCCCCGAGGAGGTGCGCTTGGTGCCGACATTATCATCTTTTCAGTGCCAAGTTAAAACCTTCCTCTTCTCTGAGGCATTTTAATTTAAGTTGACTTAATTTTAAATTGTTGTATCTGATTTTAGATTGTACAGTTTTATATACTTTGTTCTATTAGATTGTGTAATTTTATTGTATTTTTTTGATGTTCACCGCCCAGAGAGCTATTGCTAGTCGGGCGGTATATAAGTTTAATTAATAAATATAATAAATAATAATATTCTGGATATGCCTCATCATGGCTCTTCAATTTTATTAATGTAGTTATTGTTCTTTATGCAAAATGTTTTTGCCTCACATCTCAATCATATCTCAATCATATGATCCCCAAGGTGGCTTACAACTCACCAGTGAAAAACATCACTGTAAAATAACATAAGCTATCAACACGGAAAAGAGAACTCCTAAATGAAGAACAGCAAAAACAACACAAAGACAAAACGCCACAAGTGCCAGCATGAAAACAAATGAGCTTAATTCAATTAATCAAAGGCTTGAGCAAAATGAATAGGGTGGCTGCTTATGCATCACCCCAACGTGGAAAGACATCAACAAAAACAAACAAAAAAGAAAAAGAAGGCAAATAGTTGCATAAAATTTGCATACATAGCTATATAGCCATACGCATAGGCCCGGGGGGAGGAGGAGAGAGAGAAATAATTACTATAATTTAGAAAGAAATTAAATGCATCTCACCATTGTGGGGAAGACTGTGACCAGGTGACCTGTGTGCCTGCTGAGTTTGCTGTCCAGGTGGTAACTGTTGATGGGCAACTTCAAGGCCCCTTCATAGGGTCCTTTATTTTAAAACAAGACAAGACACCCTCGAAAAGAAGATAGTTCTGTGACATCTCTTCAAACAGCGCATGGTCGTCTGCAAAGTAAGACACACAACCCCCTCCCACAATGGATGGTTTTTAACCTGATGCCTAAATGCTAATCTGGCAAATGGATAAGGGCAGGGAATTTCATAAATGGGGAACCCCTGTAGAAAAGACTTTTCCCTGTAAGTCTTTAGGGGGAACTCTCAGTGCAGGGCCTCTGCTGAAGATCTGGGTGGATGGTTCATGTGGAGCCAGCGGCCATTTAAACATTATTGTGCTCTACTTTGCTACAGGCTACATACCTCTTTCCATATTGTGGTGCCTTTGACCAGTACTCGGAATGGCCTAGTTCATTTGAATGAAGTTTCACTGAACTAGTTCCAAATTATCTGAACTGCACCTGCAAGTAGTTCCCGTAATTGCTGGGGGAATTGAATTCATTTTAGGGTAGTTTTCTAGTTCATCTTCATGTTCATTCCCTTCCCCTCCCCCAGCATAGATGCTTAGCTTTCATTTTATTGATTTATAAAAATATTTGTATACCACTATTTTGTTAAAAACATCAAAGTGGTTTACAACACATTAACAACAACAACCATAGAATTAAAAAAATTAAAAATACAATCAAAACAACGGTCAACTGTTGCAAAAAAAAAAAAAGCATATTCTTAATTGCCTGCATAAGCCTGGCAGAACAGAAAGGTTTTCAGCAGGCATTTAAACGTTAAAATAGAAGGTGCCTGCTAAATATCTTGGTGGCAGAGCATTCCAGAGAACTAACACTGAAGGTTCAATTTCATGTAGATGTTAAATGAGACTTGCCAACTAGAGGGACAACTAAAGCCTCTCCTGCAGATGATCTCAGTGATTAAGCTGGGATAAAAGGGTTCAGGTGGTCCCTAAGATACCCTAGGCCTAAGTTGTTCAGAGCTTTGTAAATTAATACAAGGACCTTGAACCTGGCTCGGTAGTGGATGGGCAGCCAGTGCAGATGTTTTAAAAGTGCTGTCACCTGTTGTCGGCCATGTGCTCTGATCAGCAATCTGGACACCACATTTTACACCAGCTGGAGCTTCCAAACCAGGGCCAAGGACAGCCCCACATACAGCAAATTGCAGTAATCCAGGCTTGAGGTTACCAACACTTGGACTACAGAGATCTGGCTATTCCTGTCCAGGAACGGCCATAGCTGACAAACCTGACAAAGCTAGTAAAAGGCACTCCTAACCTCTAGTGACAAAGATGAATCCAGAAGTACCCCTAGACTATGGACCTGGTCATTCAGAAGGAGCATGACCCCATCCAGAACAGGTAACCTGCATATCTCCTGGCCATCTACCTATCCAAAGAACCTCCATCTTCCCAGGATTCAATAATAGTTTATTGGCCCTCATCCAATCCACTACTATTTTGAAAAAAGTAAGTCAATAGGACATCTATAAAGTTAGAAAGCAAAACATGGAGGCAATATTCTAAGGATTATTAGGAAGATACAGAGGCACTGCTGTTGCTAAGGGTGCTTAGTCAGTTAATAGCTGTTGCTGTGCAATCAGAATGATGGAGTGTGAAGCTTTTCTTGCACCTTCCCTGCTGACGAGATTCATCTCCTTCCAACAGGAGCAGCTTGTAGTGAGAAGAACACGTACAGGAACAAAGTAAATGATGCCTTGTGCCTTTATGAGCTACATGACTGGCACAAATTAAACAGGGCTAGCCTTTTCTATTATAGAAATACAATTATGTGGGAAGTCTTACATGTTGACATTCTACCTGTCAGACATCTTACTAGTTGTGTGTAGCCCCTGGTTTGCTTTTGGACCCTGTACATAGCAGTGTGTAACATTCTGAATGCTGAAAAAAAATGGCAGAGGATGAACATTTTATGAACAAAAAAGTTCATTTGGATGACCTTGAACTGCACTCGTTTGTTTTGTTAAAGGACTTATATCCTGCCCTTCCTCCCTGTAGGAGCCCAGGGTGGTATTTCTGACCACTAATTTCATGTGCACAATAGTGCACCTGGGACACTCTGTTTGGAAGTGCTTTGGTTGCTCTCTTGCATGGCCTACTGCACTGTCTATATTCATGGCCATTGCGCGTTCATCACCATGGTGTTATCACAGACAGAGCTGGATTTAGGGGTAGACACTCCAGGCAGCTGACTAGGGCACTGGGTAGCCAGGCTACTACTCAGCCAATGACTCAACAACTGGGAACAATAATTCAAACATTTCCTCTTCACTAATAGGACTGACGAATCTGTCAATTTTGGTTCTATATTATTATTATTATTATTATTATTATTATAAAACAACTTGTACTCAAAGGTCTCCAAGAGACTTGCAACATTGTTAAAAACACAAATAGATATATCATACCATTAAACAAAAATAACATTACCACCTTACAGCCACAGAAAGCATTGGCAGCACACTAATACAGACAACATCATCTTACATGGTCAAATGCTAGGAGGAAAGGTAAGTCTTGACTTGGCACCAGAAAGATGTCAATAAAGGTGCCACACAAAGGTGCCTTACTGAAGAGCATATTCCATGGAAGGGGAGCCACAATTGAAAAGGCCTTCTCTCTTGTCACCTCCCTCTGAGCCTCCCTTGGAGGGGAGACCTAGAGAAAGGCCTCAGAAGAAGATCGAAGGGTCCAGGTAGGTTCCTATCAGGGGAAGTGTTTGAGAAGACATTGGGGTCCTGATCCATAAAGAGCTGTGTAGGTCAATGCTAGCACTTTGATTTGGGCTCAGAAGCATATAAGCAACCAGTATTACTACTGTTTTAACTGGAACAGAATTGGTGTTAGTTGATCTGGTCACCTTGAACCCGTCAACAATTGGGAAGCTGCATTCTGCACTAATTGAAGCTTCCCAACCATTTTCAAAGCCAGCCCCACATAAGGCGCATTGCAATAATCCAACCTTAAGGTTAGCAGAGTATAGATTACTGTAGCCAAGTTATCCCTGTCTGGATAGGGTTGCTGTTGGACTAACAGCCCAAGCTGATGGAAGGCATTCCATGCCACTGAGGCCACCTGTGCCTCAAGCAACAGCAATGGATTCAGAAGAAACCCCAAACTACAAATTCACTCCTTCAGAGGAAGCGTGACCCCTTTTAGAGCAGGACACACTCCCCTCAGCAAGTCACAGGAACCGGCCAGCAATAGCATCTCAGTCTTGTCTGGATTAAGCTTCAGTTTATTGGCTACCATCCAATCCATTATCATAACCAAGCACTGATTCAGCACATCCCGTGCCTCACCTGCAGAAGATAAAAAGGAGAAATAGAACTGCATGTCATCAGCATACTGATGACAACAGACTCCAAAATTCTGCACGATCCCACTCTGCAGTTTCATGTAGATGTCAAACAACATGGGGGACAGAACCAACCCCTGTAGGACCCATATTGGAGAACCCATGGAGTTGAGCAATGCTCCTCAAGAACAACCTCTGGAGCTGGCCATCGAAGTAGGAATAGAACCACTGTAGTGCAGTGCCCCCAGCATCCAAGTCAAACAGACTCCCCAGAAGGATACCATGGCCTATGATATCGAAAGCCACTGAAAGATCAAGGAGGATCAACAGAGTCACACTCACCATCTCTGCAATTGCCATACCAAACCCAGGCCTGAAACCTGATTGAAATGGACCTAGAAAAATCTGTCTCCTCCAAGAGTACATCTTAAACTGAATTCCCCACATTTCCACAGCAATTCGCAATTAAAAAAAAATTAGCATGCATTTTTCCTAATAAATACAATTTTGTATACACTTTTGGCTAATATAGATACCTTTGCAAGCAATCTTACCTAATATAGTGTGTTTTTGTGTGATACTTTCACTAATAAATGCATTTTATGCACACTTTCCTCTCTTATATGCATTTTTGTTCATGTTGGTTGGCTGGAGAAATGCATCACAAGATTTCGAGAAGTTGTGACTTTTGAAGGATAGTGTTCGGTTGACCTGTCGGTTTGAGAAGTGTGGATCTGGTAGCTTCTCATCAATGCAAACAAAACCAAATTTCTCCCCTATTCCAATTAGCAACACTCACTTTTGTGGCCAATGCAGCATACGTGTTATAATGTTGCTGTTCCTGTTCATAAGACACTATATAAATCTAACGGTCTAGATGTCTTGGGACTTAAGTGCGTTCCCTGCTGCCAACTAACCCCAGCTATACAATCTGTGGGAAGTGCCCTGCTCATACAGAAACCAGGAGGAGGATTTCTGGTTGTCCATGTGCTTGGCTCTTAATTGTTCTGTGTTGCGGTGTGTGCTTCCTTCATGGATTCTGCCGTTGCTTTCCTGGGTTTTATTTATAATGGAGTGGTTTTTCTTTCTGTGTTGTGTCTTATTATAGATCAAGGGTAGGGGTCCTCAGGCCCTGAGGCCAAATGTGGCCCTCCAGACCTCTCTATCTGGCCATCAGGACTCTTGCCAGGCCACTCCCCTTCCCAGTCCACCCCTCCTATCCCCAGGCTACAAACATGAACGGCCTACTCTGTACCCTCCTGGTTGGAAAGTGTCCTTGAATTGTGATAATGCCTCCTGCTTGCTTGGCTGGAGGATAGAGAGAGTCAGTGTTTTGCAAAAGTAATCAGACCCCTGGACAATGCTCTCACATTACTGAATTACAAATGGTACATTGTAATTGCGTTCTGTTGGATATTTGTAAGGGAAATGTTTGTAAGAAACATAAAAAGCTGAAACATGTTGCTTGCATAAGTATTCAACCCCCCACATTACTATATGGTAGAGCCACCTTTCGCAGCAATAACAGCTTTAAGTTTTTTGGGGGAGGTATGTAGCAGCTTTGCACACAGTGTCAGAGGGATTCTGGTCCCTACTTCTTGGCAAATTCGCTCCAGGTCGTTCAGGTTGATTTGACATCGCTTGTGGACCACAATTTTCAAATAGGGCCACAGATTCTCAATGGGACTGAGATCAGGACTTTGACTGGGCCACTGTAGAACATTCACCTTTTTGTTCTTGAGCCACTCCAATGTTGTTTTGGCCTTGTGCTTGGGATCACTGTCCTGCTGAAAAGTGAATTTCACCCCAAGCTTCAGTTTTTTAGTGGACTGAACCAGGTTCTCTTGCAGTATTTCCCTGTATTTTGCTCCATCTCTTTTTCCTTCAGCTTTAACAAGATGCCCAGTCCCTGCTGATGAGAAGCATCTGCACAGCACGATGCTGCCACCTCCATACTTCACTATAGGGATGGTGTGTCTTGAGGCATGGGCAGTGTTAGGTTTGTGCCACACATAGTGCTTTGAGTTTGAGCCAAAAAGCTCTATCTTGGTCTCATCTGACCACAAAACCTTTTCTCACATCACAGCTGCAGCACTCTCATGCTTTCTGCCAAACTCCAGACATTCTTTCAGATGGTACTTTTTGAGTAACAGCTTCTTTCTTGCCATCCTCCCATACAGGCCAGTGCTATGCAGAGCTCTTGATATGGTTGACTGGTGCACCATTACTCCAATCCCAGCCTCTGAACTCTGTAGCTCCTTCAGAATAATTGTTGGCCTCTCTGTGGCTTCTCTCACAAGTCTCCTTCTTGTTCAAGTGTTGAGTTTTGAGGGATGACCTTTTCTTAGCAGTTCCTGGGTGGCATGATGCAGCTTCCACTTCCTGATTATTGATCTAACTGTGCTCACTGGGATATCCAAACACTTGAATATTATTTTGTACCCTTTTCCTAATCCATCCACTTGTATTACATGATATCTCAGTTCTGTATTACATGATCTCTCACTTCTATAGAATGCTGTTCGGTCTTCATTTTCCTTGAGATCCACAGCCTGACCAATGATCCTTCAATAGTGGTGTTTTTATCCTGACATTTTGATAGCAACTTTAATGGTTCACAGGTGGAGGCCAATGGTACGATAACTGTGTCCTGGATAGGGCATTTTCTTTCATCTGTATAAAAACTGGGTGCTTCCACAGCACAGGGGTTGAATACTTATGCAAGCAACATAGAATCATAGAATAGTAGAGTTCTATACAGCCTATAAGGCCATCAAGTCCAGCCCCCTGCTCAATGCAGGAATCCAAATCATATGGCTCTAACAGCTGGGAAGTTTTTCCTGATGTTCAGTCAAAATCTGGCTTCCTGCAACTTGAGCCCATTGTTCCATGGCCATGCTGTGGCCAAACACATTCTTCCTAGTCCTTGTGAGATGCAACACATCACTTCTCAGCAGTCCATCTTCCATATAAATAACATAGCGTCAGTGCCCTCATTCACCAAACAGTGCATGTTAGCGACTCTGCCTGCATCCCTGCATGCAGATTTATCATCTTAGAATCATAGAATCATAGAATAGTAGAGTTGGAAGGGGTCTATAAGGCCATCAAGTCCAACCCCCTGTGCAATGCAGGAATCCAAATCAAAGCATTCCCAACAGATGGCTGCCCAGCTGCCTCTTGAATGCCTCCAGTGTCGGAAAGCCCACTACCTCTCTAGGTAATTGATTCCATTGTCATATGGCTCTAACAGGAAGTTTTTCCTGATGTCCAGTCGAAATATGTGCTACCGTATCTCCCCTCAGTCTTCCCTTCTCCAGGCTAAACATGCCCAGTTCTTTCAGTTTCTTCTCATAGGGCTTTGTTTCCAGTCCCCCGATCATCCTTGTTGCCCTCCTCAGAATCTTCTTAGCACTGGGATCGTAGAATCATAGACTTGGAAGGGGACCCTATCCCTAGTCTACACTGACTGGCAGCAGCTCTCCAGGCTTTCAGGCAGAGGGCATTCTAGGCCCTACCTGGAGATGCTAAGGAATGAACCTTGGACTTTTTGCATGTAAAGGTGATGCTCTGCCACTCGGCTGATGCCCTTCCCCTCCCTTTTGCCTGCATGCAGATTTAACAAACAAATCAAAACAAAATGCTGCTGTACCTATTGAGACGTAGCCGGAGTATATGAAGCAAGAATGAGTTTCTCCCTACACAATCCCTTCTCCTTTTCACGAGCGTTCAGGGCTCCTGCTTCCCTGTGGAGTGCAGAATGGGGCCAGTTTACTTTTGCTTGGAATTATTTTGCCTCCAATAGCCTTTTCTGTGGAGAGAAGACATTACTATTTATAGGGCACAGTATGGGTACACAGCGTGGGTCCCACTGCCGGATCAGGCAAGGATATCAGTAGTTTAGAGGAAGACAGGGAAGCATACCACACGGAGAGTTTGTCATTTGGGTTGCACTTTGCTAGCTGTGGCTGAAGCAGAGGGCTGTCAGCACCTTCTGTGTGGAGGCCCAATGCATCCAAATGAAAACACACCTGTCTGATTGACAAGCAGCAAGCTACCACTAATCCCACCCCCAAATAGGAAGCTGCCTTATAGTGAGTCAGACCATCTAGCCACACCGACTGGCAGTGGCTTTCCGGGACTTCAGACAGAGGTCTCTCCCTGCCCTACTTGGAGATGCCAAGGATTGAACCTGGGACCTTCTGCATGCAGAGCAGATGCTCTGCTGCTGAGTTGCACAATCAGGCTCAGTGTTGCCTACACCAGGGGTGGGCAGCTCTCAAAAGAACAGCAGTACGTAGCATAATATCTGATGCATTAGGTCCATCGTAGAAGAGATGTTTATGAAATAAATTCAACTTGTGAAACACATTAAGCTTCAACAAAAGATCTGCAGCACCTGACATGTAGCCTTTGGCTTTTTATTAGAAATGTAAGCAATCTTACAAAGAAGGTTACCATTTGAACTCCTAGTCTGAAGAAGGAACTCTGTCAAAGGAAAACAAAGAAGTATCCAGGCCTATGCTTGATTATTTTCCTTATTCTTTGACTTCCTCTATGAAAATCTGTCACAAACAATTAGTAGAATTTGAAAGCCTAGATATCATCTCATTCACTTGCCAGAGCAAGGAGAATCTATCTATTACCCGGGCACAGAGCTTGGAAAAGTTACTTTTTAAAACTACAACTCCCATCAGCCCCAGCCAGCCTGGCCACTAGATTGGGCTGATGGGAGTTGTAGTTCAAAAAAGTAACTTTTCCAAGCTCTGCCTGGGCACTACAGCAGATGACATCATCACTCCTGCTCTGAAAACAGTCCAGGAGCTGCCTCCTCATCATATTCCTTCTCCCCTACACCACTGATTTCCATCCAAGTACAGTAAGAGTAGCCACTGATAGTCAGAAAACCTCAGCTCAAAATTACTCTCACAGAACGGTTCTGCAGTATAAACAACAATAAGAGGGAAGGCACAACATCGCTGTGTATTTAAATGACTATATGTGAAGCTGTGTAAAGGAACTCTTGGTCAAGAAATGAATTTATCTTTTGGTCCCCTAAATATACAGAAATGTGACAACATAAGGAAGCAATTCTGGTGTCACTGGTTTGTATGTGTATGAGTGTGGGCATGTGTTTGTAAGAGCTTCTACCATAGTTAAGTTTACCATTTTCTAATTGCTCATTCCAAAAGAGAATTTGCAATATTTTATGACAACCACCTTCTCCTACCTCTGTTATGTTCCAGTTTCAGAGTTTGCACAAGTGCATTTACAGGACGTTTAAGAAATCAGTGAAATGCATTTTGGGGGGAAACACCAACAGATGAGAGACTGTCCCCATCCTGCATTCCCTTCTGAGCAACCTTCTGGGGGGCCACATGCCAGTGGTGGGTGGGGCCAGAGGCAAAAGGCGGCAAAGAGATGCATGTACATTCTACCTTTGTACAGTAGGCTAGTTTGTACACCCAATCACACACCCTTCTCTCTGTTCTCCATCCAGGCAGTCAAGACGCCTTACGTGGAGTGGAATTGACACATTCCAACTAGGCGAAGACTCTTAAGGCGGGTGTAGAGCAGGATGGGAGAGAGGTGTGGCCTGAGCACAGAGGTTGTTGCTGAAGAGGGTTCTTGGGCCTGAGGCTTCCCACGCCCCCATACAAGGCTCTTGGGCAATGATCAGCCGGGGGATTGTCACCCTGAATGTGTGGGCTGCATGTAGGGAATGGAAGGAACTGTGAATTTCTTTTCTCTCCCTTTCTCCGTTTTCCAACCTTCAATTCAGTTCTCCACATTTCTGCAACAATTTACATTTTTTTTGTAAAAAAAATCGTAACGAAAATTCTTCCGCAGTGTAGTGCAAATTTCTCCTAATAAACCCATTTTTGTATGTGGTTTTGATTCCTGTGCACACTTCTGCAAGCAGCTTTTGATAACATACTTTTTGAATGTTATTTCCCCTAAGATATTTATTTTCATGCGTACTTTCCCCTGATATATGCATTTTTGTAAACATGGTTTGGTTGGAGAACTGCATTGCAAAATGCAGGTAAGTGCAAATTTTGGAGATGGCTGTGTTTCAGTTCTCATATTTGCTTGCAGCTTTGACTAATGTACACATTTTTGCCAGCAATTCTTCAAAATATAATGCATCTCTGCATGATATTTTCATGAATATATTCCTTTTTATGCATGCTTTCCCCTAATATATGCATTTTTTTGTAAACATTCTTTGGTTGGAGAACTGCATTGCAAAATTAGAATGTGCAAGTTTTGAAGGATGGCTGTTTCAGTTCTGACATTGTTTTGGAAAGTGTGGATTTGATACATTTGGCTTTAAATGTGAACTGAACTGAAGTTCTTCCCCATCCTTGGTTGCTTGT
The DNA here is from genome assembly GCF_030035675.1 of Rhineura floridana. Classification (NCBI taxonomy): domain Eukaryota; kingdom Metazoa; phylum Chordata; class Lepidosauria; order Squamata; family Rhineuridae; genus Rhineura; species Rhineura floridana. The sequence goes on along the minus strand of NC_084495.1, from coordinate 16,832,793 downwards.
GACCTGTGCATTGCTTCAAAGCTGCAATCTCCCACATGATATCTTGATCCTTATGATCTACTCATCTGAAATTAATCATTTGTAACAAGTGTGGATCTAAGATAAGGATGGGGGAGATATTTGATTAAGTTCACACTTAAAGTTGAATCGATCAAATTTGTACTTACCAAGCAATGTTAGAACCAATGCATAGCCATCCTTTGAAATGCACACGTATCCAAATTTTGTGATGCAGTTCTCAAACCAATAAATTTTCCCACTAATGCATATTTTAGGAGAAAGTGTGCATTAAAATGAATATATTCCTACAAATAAGAAGCAAAATGGATTATATTAGGAGAAATTTCTTGCAAAGAAGTGTGTTAAAATTGCACACAAAAATGTGTTTATCAAGAGAAATTCACACTCAAATGCTGATCAATTTTCATGAGGATTTCCTTTTTTAAAAAAACTCGCAAATTGCTGCAGAAATTGGGAGAACTGAATTTCAGACTGGAAAAAATGAGAAACTGAGATAACTAAAATTGACAGATCCTTCTGTAACAAACGCCCACAATATTTGTTTTATTGTTAGGCGAGGATCCGCTCCCAAGTACAAGGTTTCAATATTACTCAAGGAACAACGAAACGGTCTTAAAAGTAAAGCCAGAGTTTTATTGAAGCACTTGCAAGTGGAGAAACGAACAAAGCCGAGTCTGCCCCTACCTGGACGCAGCCAGGTTTTTATACTCTCGGCCCCATATACATCATGCATACATTAACCGTTGGCTCAGCCTACTTCCTTATTCCCGATCTTTTCCATATAAGGCCTTTTTGGCCCTTCGCCACATTCCTGAGACAGGCGTTGTTCCTTCACTCAGCGCCATTGGAAGCACTTGCAAAACCGGTTTTTCAGGCCGAGGTAGTTTACACAAACAAAGAGATAGCCAGGCCAGCTTACATAAACAGTAACGTACGTGCCTATGGAATGTCCACTAAATCACCAGCATTGTTCTTACTGCCTGCGGCCAAGCGAGTTATTTTACAAAAGCCAAATAAGCATTATTTTCTACACTTCCATCTCTAGCCTAGATGAGGATGCTCATCCAAATGCTCCTCTGCAGCTACATAGTTGATGGTAGATCTCCCTCGCTGTATCAGAGTCAAAAGACTGGAAGCCTCCTGAGACTAAAATGGTTGCATTAAGAGCTCTGTGTTCCTCAAGTGTTCAGACTACTGGTTTTGTTCAGTGTAACTGACTTGAAAGCTTGCGTTATCTTTAAATGACTGGTTGCTCTCCTAAAAGAGATTAGCTCTGCAGGGCTCAGTTTATGCCAAAATGGAAGTCAGTGAAGGAGGGGCTTGACATTATTGTGGATCAAAAACAGTACCCCCCTGCTTTGTCCTAGGGAGATATTAAGTCATTCAGATGCACAGTATTATTTTCTGCTAAATTTTGGTGATTCAGAAAAGTTGGAGAGAAGAGATGTACCAATTTGCAGCCGGATTGTACGTCATTAAATGGAAATGATGTAATTATCATGCTGAATGGTTTTGGGTGTGTGTGTGTGAAAAAGAGAGAGAGAGAGAGACTTATAGAAAATAGTGTGTATGCAGCTTGTTTGGAAGCTGATGCCTATGAAACCATCAGCTGATATATATTACCAAGCATTTTAACTATGCTCAATCACTATGCAGGGAATTCTCTTGTGGATTTGCCAAGAACAGCCAATCCATCTATTATGCTATTTTGCAAATTCCCAGTATTTATTTTCGACATCTCTTTCATCTGCATTTAAGGTCTTTCTGAGCTTTGAGCTCTGCAGTTTCAAGCACTGATTGGAATCGCCTGAGAAGTACCCTAGTTTGTTAAGCCCTCTTGAGTTTTTTTTTTAAAAGCAGCTTTAGTTCTATGATGCAAACGGTTCCTCAAATCTATTCAGCATCTTCTGAGCACTGTGTTTTTTCAAAGCATTCAGGGATCCTGCATTCGAACAGTTAATTTGCACTATGTTCTGTTTCAAGAAAAAGGAAAACTGTCACCCTGTCATTTTAGAGTCTGACACTAAGCTTGTCAAAAGAGACAGCTGTTAAAATGAATTACTGTTGACATGCAGAGAAATGGCCTCGCCAGATGTAAAGGACATCTGCGGCAATGAAGTGGTACAGGGTGGCTTTTAAAATGTGGTCATACTGGTATTTGAATAGACCCTCTATGGCATTAAAACATGGCCTTGACTCAGACTGTTTAAAGCAGTGAACCAGAGCCAATGAAAAATAGCCAAGAAGTGCTGATCTGTTGCCGTATCCATAACTTATGCCTGAATATGAAAACAGCCCAGAGTCGAAGCTATTAAGCTTTTATTTGTATCAGGCAGGATGTAGACTTAAAAACACAGCAGGGGAGATTGTGTGTTTCAGGCCCTTGAATCTGGGGGGAAGTGAGGTGTAAATTCATCAGGTGGATTATGCTGCAATATAAATTGGCTTGTCTTCTGCAAAGAAATGCCCATGTTGGAATCGCAAGGACATTAAAATGATGGGCTGATTGTATCTAGGAACATCTGCAGATAAGTCCTTCTCTCTCTATGTGTGTGTGTGTAGAGCTCGATAGAGAAACAACTCAAGCTTAATGTATTTACTTGGGGGTTAGTGCTAGCAGATCTGGAGCTTAGGATCACAGAGAGAAATCAAATTTAAAATTTGAAATCCCTTGTATATGGGAAGCCTCGACACTTTGGTCTGTATATTTTTATTTATTTATTTATTTATTTATTTTATTATACTTGTATACCGCCCCATAGCCGAAGCTCTCTGGGCGGTTTACAGTAACTAAAAACATTAAAACAAATACAATTTAAAACAGATCTTATAAAAACAATTTAAAACACAATTTAAAAATTTAAATAGTATAAAACACATGCTAAAATGCCTGGGCGAAGAGGAAAGTCTTCACCCGGTGCTGAAAAGATAACAGTGTTGGCACCAGGCGCACCTTGTCAAAAAGATCATCTTAACAAGTTCTGCAAAGGAATGAAAATCAGGAAACTAGATTCAGACAGACAGACAGACAGACAGACAGACAGACAGACAGACAGACAGACAGACAGACAGATAGATAGATAGATAGATAGATAGATAGATAGATAAACTTACACCAAGTAGTAGGAATATGTATAGAACAGTAGTTCTAGTAGTTATTTTCTCTTCTCTGTATGGCAATAGGGAAGAAACTTTGTCATTCTTAGGGCCACATTCCCTTTCTAGAAAACTTTCTGGGGCGGGGGTCATGCCAGTGCTGGGAAGGGCCAGAAGCAAAAGTGGACAGATAAATGAATACCATTGTACAGCAAGTCTGTTTCTACAAGCGTTCACATATCCCTCTCTGTCCTACATTCAGGCAAGATAGCATTATTAGAGTTCAAGGACACATTCTAGCTAGGCAAAACACTCAAGGACATATCTCAGAAGCAGGCTAGCATCCCTCATAAAGAGACTAGGTATATCTCAGGATACAAACTAGGTATGTGGAGACAACAGCAGACTGTTGTCACAATGTCCTAAGCTCATTTATCCATCCTAAACATGAGAGGTGGGCGGGCACACACTTGTGGGCAGGCACACACTTTTGCTGAAAGGTGTGGGCTTTTTCTAGAAGCAAAGAGCATTTTCTGAATTTGCCTCTTTTCTAATCTCCTTGACCTTGGCAAAAGGGTAAACACAGGCCCTGACAGACTGCTTTTGCTTTCCCCTCTCTGGAAGACTCAAAGTTGTTCATTAAGTGTTATCTTTTCAACAGCTAGGTCTGGGCTGGGTACCAATGAGGTAACCTTGTCAGTCACCAGAGATGAGGGGGTGGATGGGCTACATTAACCTCACTAAACTCAGAGTTATCAGAGTTCTGGAAACATTTTTCCCAGCCCCCTCTGTGACATCTGTAACTCACTCTTCATCCTCCCAATCTTGCCTAAGGTTCTCCTGGGGCCCATGACACACAGGTCATAAGATCCCTTAAGTGGTTGCATGCTACCTGGCATGTAAGAAGAGCATTAGAACAGAGCAAAGCATTTATGTGCTATGTGCCTTTCACAAGATGTCATAAGTACATCCCAAATATGCATATGCGAATAGGGCTGAAAATTCTGAGTTAAAATAAATAAACAAACAAACTATGAGTGTTCAGACTTTGATGGAGCATTTGTACAGATGCACACTCTGCTTTCTCCCCAAATCAATGCTTTCTTCAGAAGAGAAGAACAGCATTTCTAAATCTCAGTACATTTAGATTGCTGACATTTCTAGATTTCCTCAGCAGTGGGTACATTCAGACCTGGGGTTTATTGTATTACTTTTCCTAGTTATAATGCTAGCACTCCTGTCCCGATTTTTAACATTCCTTTTACACTTCAGTACTTTTGTGTTATGGAATTGTGGCTTTTAGATCGACAGACCTCCATATCACGCTAAATTTCATTCCCACCAGTGACTGTGGTATAGGGATGTGCTCGAATTTCTCCCAATTAGAATTTGGCACTGAATTTCCCATTAATTCACTTATTGTCTATCATTGCAGATTGGATTTTTATGTAACAATTTTCCATGGCTATTTATGAAAATGGATTTTTCCTTTTTAAAAAATGCATCTCTAAAATCTTAATATTAAGAATGATAATTTTATCAATGTTTCCTTTCATTTATCAATCGTTCCTTTTAATCTTTCAATATTTCCTTTAAGTTTATGAATATTTCTTTAAATATTGCTATTAATATCAATATTGGTTGTGAGGGAAAAAGTGGAACAGTAAAGCAGTAGCTAGTGGACAAAGAATGAACTCAAATTGATAGCGGCCTGTCAGATTGACAGAATGCTTTTGAACCAGCACTAGCCAATGGATCCCACCCCTAGCATGGTGTGACACAACAATGAATGCCACTGGGCATGTTGGCATTCCCCCATCGTTTTGTACATGCAGACTTCTGTTCCCCCATGATTTGCCGCATGGTATGCCAAAATACCCCCAACATTTTGTTCTGTGAGCACTGGGAGTCTCATCCATATAACCTGTGGGAAACTTGCAATTCAAAACTGTGTGGGACCGCAATACCTTGTGGAACGCCTCTCCCGCTATGAACCTACCCGTTCACTTCGTTCTGTATCTAAGGCCCTCCTCCGGGTACCAACTCACCAGGATGCCCGGAGGACTGTTACTAGATCTAGGGCCTTTTCTGTGGTGGCCCCCAAATTATGGAACAGCTTACCGGAGGAAATACGCCTGGCGCCTACGGTTCTTTCTTTTAGGCGCCAGGTTAAGACCTGGCTATACTCCCAGGCATTTTAATGTTTAATGCTTTATGTTTAATGTTTTTAGTTTAATGTGTTCCTTTGTTACTGATTTTATTCTATATTGTATTTTAATCTCGTTTTGTACACTGCCCAGAGAGCTATTAGCTATGGCGGTCTAGAAATGAAAATAAATAAATAAATAAAATAAAACTCCCACAATATTCTAGGTTTCCAGGACTGCAAAAGGATTTTTTTTTCCTGGAAACAGTTACCACAGAAATGAGAACTAAGCTTCTGCTGGATTCCACTAGATTTCCAGCAGTGGCTTTTAGATCATGCAAAAGATCACAGAAAATGAAAAAAAAAATAGGTAAGGATTAAGGAAGTATCAGGAAGACAGAATAAAGTACCATCTGAATGCAGCCAATGTCCACCTCTTTATAGAAGGAACTGCTATGCTTGCCATGAAGATTGCAAGCCAGAGAATTCCTCCCAACTGCACATTGTTCATTTTCACACCAGTTATTAGCTGCCCTTCATTTGCTAGTTTGGCAAGTGATGAAACTGGAGTACTAGGGTGGCCTTGTGCCCTATCTTACAGGCAGCACTCCTCTGTTTGAAAAGCTGTCTGGAAGAGCCCTAAGCAGGGGGCAGAAGGGCCTTGGAATTGCCCATCAGCCGTGAGTGCCTGGGCAGCTCACCTGGGCACAGTCTTCCCCACTGTGGCAGGATGTCTTGTATTTCTGTTTAAATGACAGCACTAGTAAATTTGCATCTGTGCACATAAATGAGCACATGCAAATTTATGTAAAGTTATCCCCTCTTTTCCTCTTCTCCTTGGGTTGATGCATAAGTGGCCACCCAAAGAAGTGAATGCAAAGCAGCAATGGACTGTCAGTCTGCCTCTGTCTAATAATCTCCGTGGTCTAGTCAGTGTTTAGTGGGCTTGTGATTTGTATGCTGTGCAAGGCACGAAGCTGGGAATGCTGACTAGAGATGCTGGGCGCTCTTGCAGAAAATTCCTAGGGACCAGTGATGAGTGATAAAGAAAAAATCTTTCTTTCTTTCTTTCTTTCTTTCTTTCTTTCTTTCTTTCTTTCTTTCTTTCTTTCTTTCTTTCTTTCTTTCTTTCTTTCTTTCTTTCTTTCTTTCTTTCTTTCTTTCTTTCTCCTGGTCCACCGTGTTGCAAGCTTCCATGGCTGTATAAATGAGGGGCTTTTGCATTGCATAAGCTTCCACAAACAAATCTGGGTAAAATCTCTGTCCCCACATGAGATCACTCACAGACAAGTGACCCTCTTGGAGAATCCGGTGCTTGACCCCCTCTTTTTTTACAGCCAACATTTCATGGTTTATGGAAGCTATTAGATCAAGTAAGACAGTTGAAGAAAAGATCAGCCACTTTAACACAAACTCTGATTGTATTTACTGCAGTAACTGATTTACAGAATCTAGTCTCCCTGCCGGTAGCCTTTCAGTAAAGCAACCCAAGCAGGCTCTTTTAAAATAAAAAAAAGGAGGGGGAGAGAGTTTGCTTGTTTATCTTGCTACTTAACACATTGTGCAATTTCGCCAACATGAATTAATTTACCCTGTAAAACGTCCCCTATAATAACTAACGTTGTTGCCACATTAACCAACTGGAGGAAGGATTAATTAAATGAAAAGGGGCCAAGAAGTTCTAACTTCTGATTACTTATGACCCAGATATTTAATGCTCTCCTTATGCTGAGACCTCAGATCTTCGAGAAAGGATGTTTCCTTCATCCTCCTTTAACCATGAAACAAGGTAAGTTTAGATGTTTTTAAAGAGAGGTTTTTTTTATTTGCTCCAGATCCCCTTCAATTCATCATCAATATCCACAGGAAATAATCATCTCTTTATACTTCATTTTCCTCTAAGCTCTGCAAGGCTCTTGTTATGATTGCTTTCCAGCTGCTTTTTCCCCTATTCCTCACAGAACACAATCCCATGTGAAGAATTTCTGGTCGCTTACCAGTTCTTCTAACAATTACTGATTGATACCTGCCAGTAAATGCCTACTTTGGCCATCTCGAATAAAGATTTTGGTTTAGTTAGACGATGCTCTAAACTGTCATTTTCCCCCCTCAGGGAAGGTCTTGAGGTTCTACAACTTAAACTCTTGACACGAGCAGCTTTTAGATCCCAGGGAGGGCAGAGGTTAATAACAGTGGATCAGTTCAAAGTGCTCTTGCTCTGGGTTGCTCTGTAAAACTGGTCTGTGGTTCGCTTTTAAGAAGTTCTGTATCCCAAACAGGTTGTAACACTGAAAATCAGAAACTTGTAGGGCAAGCTTTGCTTGCATAATATAATCAAGGACATCTTAATATTTTTTAAGGGGGTGGTGAGGAGAATAAAAAATAATTCTTGACCTCTTAAGATATAATGCACAAGATGGAAAGCAGACAGGCAAACATCATGGGTCACAGAACTTCATCCTGGTGCCAGCATTCTATCCTACTAAATTCCCCTCCCCTGCTGGAAAAAAAAAGCTGTACTTTAGCCATGCTTAACCTTATGAACTGGGAATTTCCTGGATTGCATCTCACACACTGTACTAGGCCACTACACTATGCTAGTCCTCAAGTTGAAGCTTTCATTTTGTGCTGGCAGCTTTGCATGCAAAGACGAGCAACAGGGCTGATCTTATTGACATGGATAGGCTAGTGGTCATCTCACCACATCATCATCATCATCATCATCTTCTTGTTGTTGTTGTTGAAGTTGTTGTTGTTATTTCTTACCCACCCTCCACCATGAAGTCCCAGGGTAGGATATAACAATTTAAAAATACAGTTTTAAAATCAGTTAAAACAAATGACAGTCAAGAGACTAGAGTTGGTCCTAAAATATATCTCAGGCCTTGCACGGTGGGATTGGGTTGTCCTCAGTTGCTGCATTACTCCAGCACAGCAGCCCTTGAGCAATCTGCTTCTTGCCTTACTAAGGTGACCATCACATCAGTCTGCTGGCGAAATAAATGTCTTCCAGAAATGTTTCACAGGATGAATGGGGGGAAAGCTGAAAATTGCAGGACAGACAAAGCCAGAGAAATGGACTGGGCAATGTCAAAAGACCAGTATTTTCCCACTGAGTCATCATACATCTCAAGAACGGTGATGAACTGAAGGCTGCCAGAGTCAGAAATGATGTCACTTAAGATGAAGAATTGCCACAGTCAGTATGTAGCCCAGCATTGAATGATGTGGGGAAAATATGGGTGACAACCAGGGCGCCTGCAAGAAACCAACACAGTCACTGCAGCAAAGCAGCAGAAGGAAAGTGAACAAACTCTGATGGGCAGATGAAAGGGAGAGGAAGCCCAGGAGCCTGCCAGCTGTCAGGGTTGCGGCTAAAAGTGTTCTGCAATGTGCCTTCTTTTGCAAAATGGGTGTACAGAATTCAGTGGGAGGCCCCAAGCATCTGGCAGTACAGTTATATAATGCAAGTAATAACCATTGTGCTTTGTAGCATAGCATCATCAAACATACATACACATACAGAAACCACAAAGTACGCATGCACACATGCATTCACACACACACACACGCACACACAAACAGATCCCTGCCTATGGAACTTACAGTCTAAATTTTGGTAGTGCAGACAACAAAATAGAGGGAGAGAATGGTAGGATGAAGGGGCGATCCAAGACTCATATTTGCAGTTAGACTTAATTGGGAATAATGTCCAACTACATTTTTTAAAAAAGGAAATAATGGATGGTGTCCATGTGACTTGAGTCAGACCAGTTAATAGTCTTAACTTAAGTCCATTATTTTTAGTGGGTTTACTGGGAGTAGAACTTAATTGGAATAACAAAAACAACACCACAAGAACAATGGACAGTCCACACTTCCACCAAGTGATGTGAAGCTTTCCAAGAGTATTGCTACTGGAGTTAGTTTTCTCTGTCATTCTGAATATATAGCAGGCAAGAGACACTCCTGATATGAGAGTTCAGTGGTAGAGCAGAAGGTCCCAAGTTTAGTCCACAGCATCTCCAGGTAGGGCTGGGAGGAAAAAAAGATACAAAATGAACGCTCACACTCAAAATTTCTCTGAAATGTTTGGGAGAGGGATTTGCTCCTAACCCTGTAAGGTGGCCAACGCTTTTCAGTTTGCTTCTTGCTTTTTTACATTACACCACCACTCATAATGAGGCAAGGTTCTCTCAGCAGCTTTCCACTAGCTGCACTTCCTGGAAGGCCTTGGGAAGGGGGGTAGCTCAGTGGTGGAGCATCTCCTTTGCATGCAGAAGGTCCCAGGTCCAATCCCAAACATCTCCAGATAGGTCTGGGAAAAGACCCCTGTCTGAAATCCTGGAGAGCCCATGGCAGTCAGAGTAGACAATACTGACCATGAACCAATGGTCTGACTCAGTGTAATAATAATATGCATGACACCCATGGTGGTGCTTGAAAGCTTAGACTAAAACCCAGAGTGGATCCCACTGCCCCATAGACATGGAGACACCAGCCATCACTGCATGACATCACACCACTTCTAAGGCTTTCCAGGAAATGCAGCCAGCAGAATCCATCATGAGGTTTTCTCTGAGGCTTCCTGCCAGCTCTCCTTCCTAGCAAGGGAAGCCCAGCATTCAGAGAAATGTCTCCCCCACCACCAACACCATCCAAAAAAGCAGTAGAAAATCAGCACCCATTTTTGCAGGGGGAGAATCTTTTCAGGGAGGAGGCCAATTTCAGCCCAGCCTCAGCTTAAACACAGGAATGAGGGAAGAGGTCCACAGGATAAGGTTGGCACAGTTAGAAAGAGAAGGGAACAAGCAGGGCTGGCTCCAGGAATGCGGGGGCCCTTGGGCATCAGCTTGCCCTGGCCCCCGGTGGGTGGGTGGGTGGGTGTGCGTGCGCATATGCACACATGCTCAGCCCCCCGCAGCCCCCTACCTCTCTAGTCTTTACCATTGCCCTTAATGAAGATGGCGACCGTGGTTTCCCTAAGAGGAATGAAGCCTCCACTGCCATCTTTGTTGATGGCACATGTGCGTGCTATGCGCACACATATCTGCCATCAACTAAGATGGCAGCAGAGGCTTCAGTACCTTAGGGAAGCTGCGGCCGCCATCTTCATTAAGGGCAATACTAAAAAGCCGGCTGACAGGTAAGTGGGGTGCATGAGGGGTGCGGATTGCAGAAGGGGAGCAGAGGGCCCCTCAGGGGCTCCTGTAGCTCTGGGGTCCTCGGGCCAGTGCCCAACCTGGCCGCCCTTTAGAACCGGCCCTGGGAACAAGCCCAGCCCAGTTTTGGTTATATGGATCATTACAGATTTACAAGTTCTTTGCATTCTATATCTCCTGGGAACCCCTGCTGTGGAGAGACTGGTGTTTGCTACCTTTATAGCAATAAAGGCTTTGAGAAGGATTTTAGCGATATGAGTGGGAAAATTCCCCATGCAGTGTCTTTAATGCTGTTATCCCTTGCTGAGCTGGAGCTGGTATAATTCTTCATCTGTGCAAATAGGGAGGGAAAACAGTGCTCCTTGCAGTGGTTTCAAGGCATTAAGCTGCAATTGTTTGATGATTTCCTGCAAGCAAGGATGAATAAATTGTATAACATTCCCTTTGAATTGTTATGATCAGAAAGCCAAAATGAAGTTATATTATTTGACTTTAAGAGGGAAGAATGCCAACTTGCTTGCAGATATGAGAATTTTAAAATACACTGAACGGCCATCAGAGGAAAGAGTTGCCATCGTTTTGATTTGTGGAGCACTACTGGTGCCATCGGCTTTGCAGAGACAAGGGGACAACTCTAAAAATTCCCCTTCTATGACAAAAGGTGTCTTTACTTCTACTGGAGGAAGACTGCTTCTTTTGGAGGAATGGTCGTAGTTCAGTGACAGAGCATCTGCTTTGCATGTAGAAGGTCCCAAGTTCAATCTCTGGCATCTCCAAGTAGGACTACGAGATAATCCTGTCGGAAATCCTGGAGAGCCACTGCCAGTCAGTGTTGACAATACTGAGCTAGATGGACCAATGGTCTGACTCAGTATAAGGCAGCTTCCTGTGTTCCTATGTAAGGGGAACCTTTGGATCCAGTTCTTTGAAAGTCATCATTAAGTTGCATCTACAAATCACAGTGTTCCTGAGAGCTAGTGTCAGCATGAATCCAACCAAAATGTAACCCACTTGCCATGAATATCCACCTTCCATTAATACCATCCTGCTTTTCTTTCCCTGCTTTCCTAGAACTGTACTAACAAGATCGTTCAGTTGTCAGTTACCAGGTAGGTCACAATACACAGTGAGTGGGCTCAGGATTCTGTTGTCTTGCTGGGTCGCAAATTATGCAAGTCTGACATAGCTAAGCTATATTAACTTGAGAGCGGATGCAAAAGAGTTTGGGGTAGAGGGAAAATACCTGACTCTAGTACAATTACCAGTATACATACACTGGTTGCTTCTGGGCTAGAGGATTGTAATGCTCTCTATAAAGGGCTGCCTTTGAAGACAGTCTTGGACCGCACCACTGGGGCAGGTGTCAGGCTTCTTGTGGAGGTCACATGGTCAGTTCATATATACCACTGGTTCTGCATCAGCTACATTGGTTAACACGTTGCTTCGGAACTCAATTTTTACAGTCCTGGTTTTAACCTTTAAAGGCCTTAACGCAGGGTGAGGAAGCTAAGTCCTCCGTGTCCATCAGCTGCAAGGTCAATAGTCAGGGATGATGAGAGCTGCAGTCCAGCAACATCTGGAGGGCCACAGGTTCTGCCTTAATGGTTTGGGACCAGGTTATTTGAAAGACTTGCCCCACACATATGAGCCTACTCAGACCATAAGATCAGCATTGGAGGCCTTGCTGCCTGGCCTGCCACTGGAAAAATCAAGTTGTTCAAGGTCCTTTCAGTAGTGGTTCCTTGGTAGGGGAAGGTCATAGCTCTTCTGCTTTGCATGCAGAAGGAACCAGGTTCAGTCCCCAGATCTCCAGGTGGTGGTGGTGGTGATGTGCCTTCAAGTCACTTACGACTTATGGCGACCCTATGAATCAGTGACCTACAATAGCATCTGTCGTGAACCACCCTGTTCAGATCTTGTAAGTTCAGGCTTGTGGCTTCCTTTATAGAATCAATCCATCTCTTGTTTGGCCTTCCTCTTTTTCTACCCCCTTCTGTTTTTCCAAGCATTATGGTCTTTTCTAGTGAATTAGGTCTTCTGATTATGTGCCCAAAGTATGATAACCTCAGTTTCATCGTTTTAGCTTCTAGTGACAGTTCTGGTTTAATTTGTTCTAACACCCAATTATTTGACTTTGTCGCGCAAAGCTCTCCTCCAACATCACATTTCAAATGAGTTGATTTTTCTCTTATCAGCTTTTTTCACTGTCCAACTTTCACATCCATACATAGAGATCAGGAATTCCATGGTCTGAATGATCCTGACTTTAGCGTTCACTTTGCACTTGACTTTGCACTTGAGGATCTTTTCTAGTTCCCTCATAGCTGCCTTCCCCAGTCCTAGCCTTCTTCTGATTTCTTGACTATGGTCTCCATTTTGTTTAATGACTGTGCCAAGGTATTGATAGTCCTTAACAAGTTCAACATCCTCGTTGTCAACCTTAAAGTTACATAAATCTTCTGTTGTCATTGCTTATGTCTTCTTGACATTCAGCTGTAGTCTTGCTTTTGTGCTTTCCTCTTTAACTTTCACCAGCATTCTCTTCAAATCATTACTGGGATCTCAGGTAGGGCAGGCAATATCTTTTGCCTGAAAGCTTGGAGAGCTGCTGCCTTGTCAGCGTCTCCTCTACCACTGAACTAGATAGTTTGACTCAGTATAAGGCAGTATAATTTCATTTGGCTCTCTCACTCCAGGGGGCCTCACTCTAAGTGGGCCCTAAAGACCTTTTTTTGTTTTGCTAGGCCCTTTGATTGATCCATCAGCTGTTGCTCCCTTTAATCAGTCTGATTATGATGCTCTTCTTTCTTAGTAACTTATTATGTAGCTTTCTTGTATTGTTTCATATTTCGAATTGTACTCTACCTTGGGAGGGCTTGCCTTGAAAGGCAATTAATAAATCATTTGAATAAATAAATCTGTGAATGCTGCTCCAGAAATGCTTGTGCAATAAGCTGATTGGCCTCTCTAGGTAAAGGTTGGGAAAGACTCTCTATTTTAGGGGTGAGGAACCATTAGCCCAAGAGCCTAATGAGACCCACCAGCCCTCCCAATTTGGCCCCCAAAGCCATTTCGGCCAAGCAACACACACTTGTCCTACACTTGACATCATACATGATATCAGATGTCGGGTGGGTAAAACCTGACATAGCCAAAAGGGGGTTTGGAGGCACCACCAATCAGATTATTGCAATCCCCAAAAGCCCTGGGCAAGCTAACACTTTGATAGGAGCTTCTGAAGCCCCCTGTGCAGTCGTGAGTGTTGGCTCCAATGTCAGTGGGGCAGTGGCACCTGCTCCAAGTTTTAGTCCAATTTTTCAAGAAGCTATCCAAGGTGCTGAAACCTGTTCTTAAGATAGGTTTCCGTCTTGAGCTTTTTGAAAGTTCAGACTAAAACCCCAAATGGATCCCACTGCCCCACTGCCATCACTGCCCCTGTGGGCAAAAAAGGTCAACTAGTGTCATTGAGATGTCAGGTGGTTGGCAAGTGGGTGGTTCTGCTCACCTGTCAAACTTGGCCAATGGGGTGGTCATAATGATCTGGCCCATTACAGCCAAATCCAGTTACTCACCCTGCTCTGTCTGAAACCCTCAAGAACAGTTGTCAATCAGTGCAATCTATGTTTAGCTAGATGGACCAATGGTCTGGCTCAGTATAAATCAGCTTTCTGTGTTGCTCTGTCAGGGGAGGGACAGTAGCTTGATGGCAGAGGAGGACCTTTGCAGGCAGAGGGTCTCAGGTTCAATCCCTGGCATCTCCCAGTAGGGCTAGGGAAGTCCCCTATCTGAACTCTGGGAGAATCACTGCCAGTCATCATAGATAGTAGCGAGCTGGATGGATCAATGGTCTGACTTGATATGAGGCAGCTTCCTATGTTCTCAGATCAGTGGCAGAGCAGGTACTTTTCATGCAGGTGCAGTCTCCAGCATGTCCTGGTAGGTCTGGGAAAGATTCCTGTCTGAAAACTCAGAGAGCTGCAGTTTCAGTGTAGAGAATAGCAAGACAGGATGGACTAATGATCTTATTTGATATAAGGCAGCTTCTCATGTCTCTCAGTCCCATAATAGGGAGGTTAAATCTGGTTAAGCTCAGAGAATTCCAAAAATAAATTTCAGAGCTGAAATATGTCTATTTCCCTCAATCTTTCCTTCCATTCTGTTGCATCTCTTCCCTCCACTCTGTAACTGACGAACATGTACTCTTTGATAAAACGCAGCAAAAAGGTGATCTTAATGCAATGGTATATCCATAAGTGTGCTGAAATTCTCCTCCTGCTTTGCTGCTACTGTTGTTATTTTATATAACACCATCAAAGTTTGCCCAGAGGGCTTACAGTTTATAATTCAGCACAGGGGAGAACAACAAAGAAAGGTGAAAGAACTGCATGGCATTTTATGACACAGTGGTAAAACGCCACATAAAGAAGAATCTTGATACAATCATATGCACAATCATGTCCAGGTAATCATGCAGAGCAGGGCTAGGGTGGGACCTCTAGTATTAATGTCACTGCATTGACCACCCCAATGTCCATGTGTTGAGAAGGGATGAAAGACAAATCTCATTTAGATCATGTTTTAATGCCAGTCTACCATTGTTGAACCAGTTTTCAAACTGAAGTGCACCTATACTCCAAAAAGGTGCACTTCTTTGAATTTTGCAGTGTAGTTCTCTAACAAACAAAAATGTGAAAAAATGTGTTTATTAAGGGAAAGTATGCAAAAATGCATATATATTAGTGAAAATAACATACAAAAATGTATTATTCTGGGAAGTTGCTTGAATAAATGTGTGTGCTAGGCAGAGCTGCATACAGAAATTTCACACAATGTATATTAGGAGAAATATTCACAGAAATGATGACAAATTTTTCATGAAGACTCTTTTTAAAAAATGCAGTCTGATGCTACAGGGAAGGACCATAACTCAGTGGTAGATAGGGATGGGATCCATTAGCTGATGCTGCTTCAAAAACATTCTGTCAACCTGACAGTCTGGTATCGATTTGTGTTTGTTCTTTGTCTGTTATCCATTGCTTGTATCAGTCTGATTTTTTTCTTCCCCCCAATTGATATTAATAATGACAGGATATATAGTTGAAGGAAAGGAAAGCAGCTTTCCCACCCCTCTCTGATCCCATGCTTTTGCCTCCTCCTCCTCCTATGCTGTGACTGAGTCTGGTCAGTTTTCACTTAGCAAGCAGTCTGGCTATTCTCCTTTGGAAAGGAAGGGAGGAAAGCAGCCTTCTCCTTGGCAGGCCTAAAGTCCTTAACATGGGTGAGACTCTCTAGGCTTGCCTTTTAATCATTCAACAGATTAACACTACAGAGATTAGAATGCAAGTCTAGAGAGTCTTGCCCTTTTAAGGACTCTCTAGAGGCTCTCTAGGCTTGCCTTTTAATCTCTATTAGGTTTGGTTTGCTTCCTCCCCACTTAGAGTGTGGATTATTTCAGTGGACGGGTTAGCAGAGAGACAGAGAGACCTGTACTACTGTGCTGTGCTGTAAGTAAAATCAATCAAAGAAAAATATGTATGAGTGGAAAATCCAGTGTCGGGAAAGACACTGAAGTTGAGAACAAGCAATCACTCTGCAAATGGAGAACAGGCAGACTATTGAAAAATCCAGTGCTAAATCCAAATTCAGTGGAATTCTCACCTATCCCTAATGGTAGAGCATCAGCTTGCATGCAGAAGGTCCGAGGTTTGATCCCTGGCATCTCCAGATGCAGCTGGGAATGAATCCCTATCTGAAACCCTGGAGAAGTGCTGCTAGTAAATGTAGACAATATTAAGCTAGATTGGACTGACTCAGTATAAGGCAGTTTCCTATGTTCTCCCTATGGTGAAGTGAACTTAAGATCTGAAAAATGTGAAACAAAGAGAAACTGAAACTGGCAGATGTGTCCATCCCTAGTGTTGAGTGGAATGTGCAAATAGAGTGCCTGTGCATATACGGTTACTCTTGTGTAAGCACTCTACACAACTGGGACCATTGAACACACTGTGGTCCCAATCTTGTCAAGCACCTCCATGTGTACAACTCGACACATGTAGGTGCTCCTTTTCTCACATGTCCTCCTTAACACATGAATGTTGGATGCAAGGTTAGCAGGGCAACGTCAGAGGTGTAGTGGGACCAGTCCATGCATGCAATTACTGCATGTGTCATGCATGTGTGGCAGTTTTGTATTTCTATTATGAATGCAATTTTATGGCTGATTTTATGGTGCTATCTACACTACATACTATTCACCACCACCATATGTTTCCCCTGAATGTTGGCGTTATGGAAATGTTTGCAAAATAGATAAATAAATTAATAGATTATTGTTTCATTTTATTATCTCAAGGTCCAGGGAAAGTATCACATTGCAAAAAAAAAAAAAAATCAAGCAAGTGAGTTGAACTAAGATCCCTTCCTCTCTTTTTTCTTTTTTCCTTTTTTGCAAGTCAATCACAGGAAAGCTAACATGGGCAATTAGTGAGCACATGGCTAGACCTGACCTGAAAGGATGGATTCATCAGGACATTAGATCAAGCCATAAAATAATAAATTGCAGCTGGATGACTCTGTCTTTTATACATCTATGCATACAATGTACCTTAAAGGAAAGGAATGCAATTCGTTCTTTGAGGAAAGCAAAGGACAAAGGCAGAGATCAGACTTCAGAGCCTACTCCAGCTGGAGAGTAGCCTCTTTTCTCCCCCTGCAGCCATCTATCACCAACTGCCCAGGAGGAAGAAACTTCAGATGCTAGTTTTTGCTCCAGAGGGGCTATTTGT
Source organism: Rhineura floridana (assembly GCF_030035675.1). NCBI lineage: Eukaryota > Metazoa > Chordata > Lepidosauria > Squamata > Rhineuridae > Rhineura > Rhineura floridana. The sequence continues at coordinate 16,815,583 of NC_084495.1, read as the reverse complement.
GTTGTTTTGGGTTGAGTGTGTAGTTTTCTTGTTGTATTCATTGTGTTTTGTCAATGTTGTATGTCTCTGTGAGAAGTGTAGCTGAAGAAAGTGATTCAAATCTATTCAATAAATGCTAACATAAAATTCTGATCCCAAATCCCATGTATGCTAAGGGAATAAGAATGTAAGAATTGCTTTTCTCCATCACACAAAAACCCACCTATTCCAGCATTGCATTTTCAACCAGTGGTACACTCATGGCAGGATTTGGGGTCAGAGGTCTAGGGCCCCATTAGGCAGATGGTGCCCAAAACGCATCCAGACAGGCATACCATGGATTAGGCCCATTGAATCTGATGAACCTATGTTAGTCATGTCTGTTTACTTCAATGGGTCTGAGTAGACTAGCAATACCACCCTATATTTTGAAGTACTACAGATTACTATCAAAAGCCAATTCATTACACCATTAAGTCCAGAGCCTAACATTTCCTAACTCCACCACCATTTCCAAAAGTAAGTCAGATTCCCCTGGGTCCCTTACAAGCAACCCAAACCTGCCCACCTCATATGCAGCCCTTATGTGTCTCCTCAAAAGCCACTCTGGAAGGTCTCCTGACCCTTTTAAGCCAGTTTTCAGAGTGAAAGGGGGGAGGTTAAAAAAGCTTTGTGCAAGCAGACCTATCTTCTGTTAGCACAGCAAGACCTTTAGATCCAATCCATAGTTCAGAATGTAAGCTTTAAAAAGTAAGACAGAAGTGGTTATTTATATACGATTCCATTGTCTATTCCCCCTTTAGCATTTGCTTAGTGTATTCTCCAAACAAAGGCCTGAATATTATACATTTTCCAAACCTTCTAAAACACAATCCTCAAACAAGTCAGAAACAGGAGGCTTGCACATTATAAGTCCAGTTCAAAACCCATATATGATTGTTTCAACCATTATGTATATTCACAGCAATTGGTGAATAAACATGAAATTTGTTGCAGGAGTAACCCAAGAGAAATGTGCCTGGCATTTTCAAAATCAGCAAATGTATCATTTTGTAACATTCACACACCATGCAAAGGGAAACTTGCCATTTAGAATCAACAGGGGAGTCACAGCCTATCCTTGCTCAGCAATAGGGATGGTCTAGAAATGTAAGTCACTTTTCATTTCAAGCTGAATCTATGAATTCTTCTGACAGTATGAGAACTGTATGAGAACCAAACACAGCCATCCTTCAAAATTCACTTATTCAAATTTTGCGATGCTAACCAACTAATGTTTGCAAAAAAATGCATATGTTAGGGGAAAGTGTGCATTGAAGTGAATATATTAGTGAAAATAACATACAAAAAGCATTGTATGATGAGGAATTGCTTGCAAAAATGAGTACATTAGTCAAAATTGCCTACAAAAATATGTTTATTAAGAGAAACATGCACTAAAATGCTGAAGAATTTTCATGAGGATGTTTAAAACAAATACACACAAATTGTTGCAGAAATGTAGAAAATTGCATTTAAGATTGGCAAAATTAAAAAGTTGAGATAACCTAAACTAACATATCTCTCCATCCATACTCTGCAATGGGTACAATGTTGTCCTCACTAGTTGATCATGCTTTACATGTTGCAGAAGCATATTTAAACACCTCCACCTAAAACAATACAATGTGTGAACTGATCCTGAGCAGAGATGGAATTCAATGGGGACACCAATGGACCTGGCCTAACTAGCTATTTTATCCAATGTTTTGATTTTATTTTAATCAAAAGACTACACATGCATGCACACACACACACACACAGAATTAAATAGATCACAGAAGCCTACAGAGCACTCCAGGGTTTTTTGTTTTGTTTTGTTTTTGGTCTGCAAAGAGCTTTAGTTAGAGGGTTAAACTGTGCTGTCCAACTTTCTTCTTGAGTTAGAATCCCACCCTTGGCCTGAGCAATATCACCACTTGATGCCTTTTGATGAGGCAGGGGTCAGTCAGTACATCCTCTTCTGTCCAGTTATTGCCTGGTGTCAAAAGTTAAGAATAATTTCACAAACCTGCTGATTTCCTTCTCCTTCCTTGGGAGCTATCAAGTACCATTAATATATTCTATAGTATTCTGAAGCTCTATGAAATGGCTCAATAATGCTTGTCTTTAATTCTCAAAACAATCCCATGAGATAGGTTAACAGGCTGAGAGGTTGTAACTTGACCATCACCATCCACCTGAACTCTAAAAAAACAACTATGGAAAAGGCAAGGATTGTTGTTGTTGTTATTGTTATTGTTGTTGTTTGTTGTTTCTGCTGCTGCTGCTGCTACTACTACTACTAATAATAATTTACATTTATATCTCACCTTTCCTCTAAGGAGCTCAAGATGGCATATATGGTTATACCCCTCCCCATTTTATCTTCAGGTACATTGGGCTAAGAGATAGTCACTGGCTCAAGGTCACTCAGTGAACTTTAGAACTAAGTGGGGATTTGAACTATGGTCTCCCAGATCCTGGCCTAATGCTTTAACCACTATTCTTCACTGTCTCTTCCAATATAGTCCTTTCCCATTTTAGAAAATGATTGGACTGCTTCAATGGATTTTCACTAGACTCCACATCAACAAGTTTTATTATCATTTAGTAAATAATGACCTCCTCAAAAACACAAACTCTCTCTCTCTCTCTCTCACACACACACACATTGTGTGGGCGTCATTTTCAATTAGACAAAGAAGGTATTTTCACACCTTATTTACAATTAGATCAGAAATGTCAACTTCCAACCTAGATATCAATGATAGTTTATACAATTGGTCCATGCATTAACTAATATTTGTGGGCTAGCCTATTGTCGTATATTTGTTCCTCTGGACACTGAATACACCTTAGATTCTATTGCCATGATAAACAAGACAGTGATTATCTATCAGGCACAGAACAGTTATTTAGAACCATCTCCAGGTTCTCTGAAGGTAACTGGAGAAATAAATTCTGGGTTGACAATTCACATGAATCAATGGAAATATCTTTACAATCTGTTATAATGTTATCTCCTGATATTAAACTGAGGGTGATGCAACAAAATATTCTGTTAAAGTGTCTGTGGATCCCCAAAATAATCTGGCAGAAGAAAGTAAATGTTGGTGCTATTAGTGCTGTGTTGCAAATGTGTTCCACATTTTTCCAACCATTTCCCAATAATTCATGAGAAAAGGAATTGCAGCTGCAAATTTTTAATGGTGACACAAAATTGCAGTGAAATTCCCATGGGTGGGTTGCTGGGTTTTTTTCATACTTGCCTTGGTGAATGTCCTTTCAGTCTACAAAGTATCTCTACTGTGGTCTCCATTAGGCAGCCTTCTTGGGTGTCTACTACTCTGTCAATTTCGGTTCTCTCAGTTTCTCATTCTTCCAGTTTTAAATTCAGTCGTCTACATTTCTGCATCAATTTGAATGAATAATTTATTTCAGTCAACCGACCACAATACAATATAAAATATTAACATGAGACTACTTGGTGACAGAGCTATGGCAGACATCAAAACAATATGATAAAATTAATTGCAATTCACAATTTGTCATTTTTTTTAAAAAAAAATCCTTATAACATTCTCCAGCAGTTTAGTGCAAAATTCTCATAATAAACACATTTTTGTAGGCAGTTTTGACTAACATACACATTTTTGCAAGCCATTTCTTACTTAATGCACTTTTGCATGTTATTTTCACTCATATATTCATTTTTATGCACACCTTTCCCAGATGTATGCAATTTTTGTAAACATTGTTGGGCTGGTGAACTGCATCGCAAAATTCAAATAAATGTGAATTTTGAAAGATCACTGTGTTTTAGTTCTCATATTGTTTCAGAAAGTGTGAAATTGACCAATTCGGCTTGCAATGCAAACTGAATTGAAATTCCCTCCAATTCCTAGTGCCCATTCTTCTTGACATTCTCAGCTGGGTTATCTTATAAGCATGGGAAGGCAGGACCGCTATTTATACTGTTCATTGCCTTTTTTTTTTTAAGGGAAGTGTTTTCACTTTTGAAGGAATAATTGCTGAAAGATTTCTTTTAAAAGATAAGAGGAAGGACTTACCTCAAAAAAAACAATCAGCGAACAGAAAGATCTCAGGTGCTCAATAGCCAGTAGCATACTGCAGAAAAATTTAAAGACCATTCTCCATCAATTAATGAGAAAAGAATCTGCATTCAGAAATTATCAAAAGGGAGACAACATTTTGGTGAAAGTCTCATAAGTAGGGTACAAGGGTTTTGCCATTTATTCTGTACTTTTGGGTTGGCCGAGGGTGTTTGAGAACGTCCTTTCTTTCACTGTAAAAGCAAGTTTGCTTCTAAGTACAATTCAAGGTGGTGGTTTTAACCTTTAGAGCCCTAACCAGTTTGGGACCAAGGTATCTGTCTAGCTGCCTTCCCTTCATTAGTGCCCATCACACAAGAGCCAGAAGGGCCTGTTGTGAGTGCATCCTATATCTGAAGCCTGATTGGTGAATACTCACAACAACACCTTCTCTGTTGTGGCCCCTAGCCTATGGAATGCCCTCCCTGTAAGATCAGCCCCCTCTCTTCTTGTCTTTAGGTGGCTGCTGAAGACACATCGTTTAATGCAAGCATTTGGTTAAATTTCTACCCTGTTATGCCATTATACTGGTGTTTTTAAGAATTTAATGGATTTGTTTATATATGGTTTTTTGTATGTTTTGTATTTTTAAATCTATGTAATCCACTTCAGGTTGTATTGTTGTTGTTGTTGTTATCTCTCCAGTAGAAGCCTTTCTGGGTGCCCACTTCAACCCAATCCCAAGGAAATAGCTTCTCCCATGGCCCTTTTTTAGTTCAGGAATTGTGGGCAGCCAGGAAGACTAAAGAATGCTATATAAATGTTTACTGGGAAAAAAATCCATATCCCACCCTTGATCTAGTTGAGAAGCAGTTTTTTTATCAGTCCCCATGGACTGGTCATATGCTGTTGCCAGGTTGCTTAATTGCTGAATCTTATTTGAGGCTTATCCAAGTCCCTGTGGGTCAGATTTAAATTGTCATTCTTTTCTCTCTTTGTGTTAAGATATCTAGACTATATAAGCATATGATGAGATATTCTTAAAGCATATACAGTGGGGCCCCACTTTTCAGCGTTCAGCTTCTCAGCGCTCTGCTAATACAGCAGTTTTCCCCAAGTAGCATGTGTGTGTGTGAGAGAGAGTGTATTGGGACTGGGGCTGTCACTGTTGTTCCTTTGTACCCAGCTTCTTTGTCTTCCCCTCCCTCCTCTTCCACCTTTAGTGTTTTCTGTTTTTTGGTTGGGTTGTTTTGGGTGTCGTTCATTTCAGTTGGTGTTTCCCCCCTTTTTCCCTTCTACCCAGCTGTTTCCCTGCCTGCCCTCCTCTTTTTTGGGGTTGGCGGAGGCTGCTACAGCCACCTTTGCTTTAGCGGCGGCACTCCCCCATCCTTAGCAAGTCGGAAGCTCACAGCGGCGACTCCATCTAGTGCCCGCTTTATGCAGTGCCGCTTCTGATCTCCCCCCACTGGGCACTTGGCGGCAGCTCCTCCCTCCGCGGCTTGCTACTGCAGCCGTTGGAGCTCACCAGCTACTGAAGCAGAGCTCGCAAAGGTGGCTCTCTTATTTCTCGGAGGTGGCTCCTTTCTCTGTGGCTTGCTACTGCGGCTGTTGGGAGCTCACCGGCTACTGAGGCAGAGCTCGTGGCAATGGCTCTCTCTCCGGAGCTTGTGGCAGCGGCTCCCTTTCTTTCACTCCTGGCAGCAGTGTCTATGGGGGTGATTGTCTGTTGCAGCTCCCTCCCACAGCTGCGTCCAAGAAGGGTGCCAGGTGCCATTTTATGCTATGTTCTATTTTTTGGTGATGTTTGCTTTTTGGCAGGGGTCTGGAACCTAACCCGCCGTATGAGTGGGGCCCTACTGTATTGTATTAATTAATAACCTTTGGTTTTGTGTTGTATTATTAACCCTGATTTATTAATTTACTGGCTATGGACAGTATGTATGCTCATATATATTCATACAGAAATGTGTAGTGTGGAAGGAAACTCTTCACAATAAAATTTAGGAGAAGCAGTCAATTGCATAAGTTTATTACAATAAATAAAATACCTATATACATCAGGAAAGACAATAAGAAAGTTTCTCCCTATGACATAGTTACACACAATATACCCATGGCAAGCAAGCATATTCATTTTTGTTGTTGCTATGTGACTTCAAGTCGATCATGGCTTATGGTGACCCTATGAATGAAATAATCTTTATTGTTTACAGCCATAGGCCATTACGACCCTATGAATCAGTGACCTCCAAGAGCATCTGTCATGAACCACCCTGTTCAGATCTTGTAAGTTCAGGTCTGTGGCTTCCTTTATGGAATCAACCCATCTCTTGTTTGGCCTTCCTCTTTTTCTACTCCCTTCTTTTTCCCAGCATTATTGTCTTTTCTAGTGAATTATGTCTTCTCATGATGTGTCCAAAGTATGATAACCTCAGTTTCATCATTTTAGCTTCTAGTGACAGTTCTGGTTTAATTTGTTCTAACCAGAGCTTGGAAAAGTTACTTTTTTAAACTACAACTCCCATCAGCCCCAGTCAACATGGCCACTGGATTGGGCTGATGGGAGTTGTAGCTCAAAAAAGTAACTTTTCCAAGCTCTGGTTCTAACACCCAATTATTTGTCTTTTTTGCAGTCCATGGTATGAGCAAAGCTCTCCTCCAACACCACATTGCAAATGAGTTGATTTTTCTCTTATCCACTTTTTTCACTGTCCAACTTTCACATGCATACATAGAGATCAGGAATACCATGGTCTGAATGATCCTGACTTTAGTGTTCAGTGATACATCTTTACATTTGAAGCATATTCATTACCATATTAATAAGAGGAGGGGTTTTCAGAGCATGTGAAGAGTACCTTCTGAATGTCACATACACACTTTCATGACTCTAGTTAATTCCAGTTTAAACGTTCCTGCCAGATTCGAAATCTTTCCCTTAGCCACAACTTCTTTTTTCCTAACTCGCTGGCTCAGTGAACTGTTACCCCATTTCTTTTGGAACTTTGTTACTGCAGCTTAATATATGAAAATAAAGAAAGCCATTTAGCTTCATAAGCATATTGGTTATTGATTAAAGTATTCCCAAGTGATCCCTGAGGGAAGGCTGAATTTTCCTTCCTCAGTAGTCGATAAAAAGCGTTACTTCCTTCTGCTGTGGAGCTCTGTTCTTTTTTTACCCTGATTTATCCCTAGTCCTGAGATAAGTCTCTGGTGGGAGTTTCCTCAAGTCTGCCTGTTTAGATCTACTGCTGGGATGAGCTTGGAAAAGTTATTTTTTTGAACTACAACTCCCATCAGCCCCAGCCAGCCAGCCTTTTCAGTGCCTATTGAAGACCTTTCTCTTTCAACAAGCCTTTTAAATAGAGACCTTATCCCAGTTTGTGTCTGTTTTGGAATTGCTTTTTAGGATGTTTTAAAAGGTTTTTTAAAATATGTTTTAAGATGTTTTATTTTAAACATGTTTTTAAGATGTTTTGTTTTTGAGATGTTTTAAGATGTTTTTAGTGTTTCATTCTTTGTTTGCCACCCTGGGCTCCTTCTAGGAGGGGCTGGATGGAAGTTTAATAAACAATAATAAGTAATAATAATAAATGCCTGTTCATCATAGTTATAACAGCAAATATACTAGATGTCTGTCTGTCTATTAACACACATACTTTCCTTCTCTACAAAGGAGGAAAGGAGGATAATAGATTACAGATAAAACATTCAGGGCATTTTTTCCCCTTATGCACTGTGATGCACCTATATTGCTCTTCATCAGAAATCATTCTTAATGATGTCAGTGACAGTTTTACCTGAGAAACGACTGTTGGTGAATTTTAATTCAGAAAGGGCATGCTTCTGGGAGAAGGGCTCTGTGACAAAATTGATTTTTCCAGCTTTAAGAAGAGACTGTGCTACATATCCAGATGACGAGGACTGTCTCCACAGGACTACAAAAGATACATGTTGCGCCTTCACACATTATACCATAGGATAGGGAACAGGTGAGTCAAGGGGTCATTCCAGTCCCCACATCCTTCCTGAATAGCCCCCAGCATGTTCCTAAAGGTTATTCTCTTGACTCTGGTGCACTGTCTTCACTGATGCTCAAACAGCCTCTCTTGCATTGGCTTCTGAAGCAGGTGTGCTAGGGCCAAACCAGATGTTACATTTAACAGTGTGTTCAGCAACCACATCTGGGTTGCTAACATTTAATTTTACAAATTAAATGCCAGGCACCTGCACCTCCTAGATTCCATTGGAATAACAGTGCATGAGGAGGTGAGATTTAACCCTTTCCTCCCAGTCACAATCCCAATGAAAATTGCCACCATCACTCCCAGCATGGCTATTAGGGAAAAAAATGAACTTTTGGTGCCACGGTAACTTCAGGATCCCCCAAGGGGCCCTCAGGATAGGAATGGGGAACAAATTTGGTCTGGTTTGCATCTGAATTTGAACATATGTAACACACTTCCCAAATTAATATGCAAATGGAAATGCAGCTGCCCCTCACAGTTTGCTCTTCTCTGACTGTTGTGATGTGGTTCTCCAGCCAAAGATAATGTGTACAAAAAAGTGCATATTGGGCAAAACCATGCATGTAAATGCATATATTCATGAAAATAACATACAAAACTTCACTATATTAGGCAAAGTTGCTTGCGGAAATGTGCATAGTTGTCAACATTGCATACAAAAATGTGTATAAGGAGAAATGTGCCCTAAAATATTCATGAGGATTTTTTTAAAAAAAATCATAAACTGATGTGGAAAAATGGCAAACTGAGCTTAAGATCAGAAAAACAAGAAACTGGAAGGAACTGAAATTTACAGATGCATTATTATTTATTTATTGTTTATCATTTATTAAATTTATATCCTGCCCTTCCTCCCAGTAGGAGCCCAGGGCGGCAAACAAAAACACAAATAACTCTAAAATATCATAAAAACAGACTTTAAAATATACTAAAACAAAACATCTTTAAAAACATGTTAAATTATCTTTAAAAACATCTTTTTAAAAAAGTTTTAGGATGACGAGGACATCTTTAAAAACATCTTAAAAAGCAATTCCAACCACAGACACAGACTGGGCTAAGGACTGTACTTAAAAGGCTTGTAGAAAGATGAAGGTCTTCAGTAGGCACTGAAAAAATAATAGAGATGGTGCCTGTCTAAGACTTAATAGGAGGGAATTCCAAAGGGTGGGTGCCACTAGATTTGTCCATCGCTACTTCAAGGTATCTTGATCCCCCAAGGTGCCTTCAGCCCAATCCCAGGCCTCTCTGTATTCCTCTCTTTCTCTTTGAACTACAAATAATAATAATAATAATAATAATAATAATAATAAAATTTTATTTGTTAGTCGCCTATCTGTCCAACTTAATGGACACTCTAGGCGACTCACAACAATAATTAAAATACAATATAATCAAAACACAATCATCAAGTAATCCAACATCAAACATCAATTAAAACAGCAAAATTTCTACTCCACCCCCAAGTTCCTATAGGCCTGCCTGAATAGCCAGGTCTTTAAAGCTTGGCGAAAATTCGACAGGGAGGAGGCATGTCGAAGGTCGTAAGGGAGAGAGTTCCAGAGGGTGGGGGCCACAATCAAGAACGCCCTCTCTCTGGTCTGCACCAGCCTAGCTGTTTTGACTGGTGGGGAGAGGAGGTCCTGTGTGGCTGATCTTGTAAGGCGGCCTGATTGGTGATAGTGGAGGCAGTCCTTTAGATAAACTGGGCTAAAACCGTATAGGGTTTTAAAGGTTAACACCAACACCTTGAATTGGGCCCGGTAAACCACTGGCAACCAGTGCAGATCCATCAACACCGGGGTGATGTGATCCCGGCAACGGCTACATTTAATCAAGCGTGCCGCTGCATTCTGCACCAGTTGCAGTTTCCGGACCGTTTTCAAGGGTAACCCCACATAGAGCGCATTACAGTAGTCCAAGCGAGAGGAGACCAGGGCATGTATCACTCGTGGGAGCAGATGTACAGGAAGGTAGGGTCGCAGCCTCCGTATCAGATGTAATTAATAGCAAGCCACCCGGCTCACTGCCGAAACCTGAGCCTCCATGGACAGCTGGGAGTCAAGAATGACTCCTAGGCTGCAGACCAGGTCCTGCAGGGGCAGTCTCACCCCATTAAGGACCAGATCAATATCTCCTAACCTTCTCTTGTCACCCACGAGCAACACCTCAGTCTTATCAGGGTTCAGCTTCAGTCTGTTCTCGCCCATCCATCCACTTACGGACTCCAGGCACTTGGACATGGTCTTCACAGCCAATTCTGGTGAGGACTTAAATGAGAGATAGAGCTGATTGTCATCCGCATATTGGTGACACTGCAGCCCAAAACTCCTGATGATGGCTCCCAGCGGCTTCATATAGATGTTAAATAGCATGGAGGAGAGGATAGAACCCTGTGGCACTCCATAATTAAGAGGCCAAGGGTCTGAAACCTCATCCCCCAATGCTACCTGTTGGTACCTGCCTGAGAGATAGGAATGGAACCATCGTAAAATGGTGCCCCCCATTCCCAATCCCTCTAGGCGATTTAACAAGATACCGTGGTCAATGGTATCAAAAGCCGCTGAGAGATCCAGGAGGACGAGGAAGGTATATTCTCCCCTATCCAACGCCCTCCTCATATCATCCACCAGAGCGACCAAGGATGTTTCAGTTCCATATCCAGTCCTGAAGCCTGACTGGAATGGGTCTAAGTAATCTGCTTCCTCCAAGTGTGTCTGTAACTGTTTGGCCACCACTCGCTCTATCACCTTGCCCAAGAATGGTAAATTAGAGACTGGGCGAAAGTTGTTCAGTTCTTGGGGATCCAAGGAGGACTTTTTCAGAATGGGCTTAATCACTGCCTCCTTAAGGGCTAATGGCATTGCACCCTCTTCCAAGGATGCATTTACCACTGCCTTGATCCCTTCACCCAGTCTCTCTTTGCAGCTCATAATGAGCCACGAAGGGCAAGGATCAAGCAGAGAGGTGGTAGGCTTCACAGTAGAGAGCACCTTGTCCACTTTCTCAGCGAGGAGAGGCTGAAACCGATCCCATCGGACCGGAATGCAACTGGCCGACTCTGGCCTACTTCCTGTGTCCACGGTGTACGGAAGCATGTTCTTCAGGCGTTCGATTTTATCGGCAAAGTGTTTAGCTAATGTGTCACAGGAGGCTTTAGAATGCTCCATGGGTTCCTGAGCAACTGGACCGAACAGGCTTCGGACCACTTGGAACAACCTCCTGGGACAACACTCCGCCGACGCAATAGAGGCAGCAAAGAATTCCCTCTTTGCTGCCTTTGTTGCCACCTGGTAGGCCGCTACTGCTGCTCTAACCAGTGTCCGATCGTCTTCAGTACAAGATTTCCGCCACCGGTGCTCTAGTCATCTCACCTCCTGTCTCAGACCCCGCAACCGTGGTGTATACCAGGGTGCTGTCTGAGTTCTATTCAGGGGGAGAGGACGTTTCGGCGCCACCCGGTCTACCGCCCTAGTGATCTCCCTATTCCACTCCATCACCAGGGTTTCGACCGGGTGTCCTTCAGTCAGCTCCAAATCCCCCAGCGCATTCAGGAATCCCTTTGGTTCCATCAGGCGTCTGGGGCGGACCATCTTAATAGGTTCTTGACCCCTGCGGAGGGTGTGCAGCATTGATAGGTCTATATTCACCAGGTAGTGATCTGACCATGACACGGGGTTAGAAAAAACAGCCCCCATTTCCAGAGCACTCCCCTCCCCTCCCAAGACAAACACAAGGTCAATAGCATGACCGGCTACATGGGTGGGCCCTGTATTACTAAGGTGCAGTTCCCAAGAAGTCATGGTTTCAATGAAATCCCAAGGGGCTCCCATGAGAGCGGCCTCAGCATGTACGTTGAAGTCCCCCAAAACCAATAGGTTGGGGGAGAGCAATCGCACGGCCGAGACCACTTCTAGCACCTTGGTCACTGAGTCTACTGTGCTCTCTCTCTCTCTCTCTCTCTCTCTCACACACACACACACACACACACACTCCTTTCTCCTTAGCTGAAGCATATGGCTGTCACTTTCCCCAAGCTCTTATGGGCATCTCATTCAAGCACAAAAAGAAAGATTCCTAGCTCCCACTGGCTCCCATTCTGGGCTCTTAACTGGCAATCACTTTAACAAGAGAAGAGTCAGGCAGAAGCATGTAACACCCTGGTGGTTGGCTTAGCAGGTCTTGTGTAGTGTTGAGACACAACAACCAGCTGATTGTCAGATCTTGTACATAGTGCTTCGCATGCACTGACCATCAGCTGATCATTGCTGCTTGTGTAGTGCTATGAACAGGGCTTCACAAGAGCTGATAATTGCCACACTTTGCAGGCTGTGACTTTGTCCACGTGGTTTGATTTCAAACCATGCAGGCAAAACAGGTCACTTGACATCAGGTGGTTAAGAGGCGGGCATCCCTGCCTGCCTGTCAAACCTGGCCAAGGAGAGATGGGGGAGATAACAATCTGGCTGACTGGCTGGATCCAATTCTTTATTCTGGCTTAGCCATTTGGCTTGATGGGTCCCAAGCAATGGAAGCCTGAAGTAAACAAACCACCGACCTCCTTAAGTTTGCTTCCCCTCTAGATCTTCACAACTTTGCATTGCTTGCCAGTGTAGTCTTATTTCCCTGCCTAATTAAGGAAGACAATGAAATTCTCATCTGGATGAAATCCAACTTTTTTATTTTGGCCTGGCCTGCATCTTGAAAATTGACACGACCACGTTTAAAACTTCTCTGCACAAAGTCCAAATGTTTGTGTTGTTTAGAGCTGCCAAGCTGGCTGCAATCCTTGCTCCGAATTGAATGTCAGTGGACCAAGTACATTTACCAGGCTCTGTCTACCTGTCAGCATCTGTTAGAGTTTCTGCCTAGATCTATGCCCAGGAGGGAAAAAAGAGAGGGATGAGAGTATGAAAGAGTCTATGCGTGTCCCAAAGGCAGACTTTGTGCAATGCTTCCTGTATCCCTTGTTTTTCTTTTCATTCAGTCATTCATTGAAAAGCAGGCTATTCACAAATTAAGACTGCCCCCAACCGAAATTAGCACCTCTTCAGCACTGCAAACTCTATACATCAGGAATAGCCAATGTGACACCCTCTAGATATCCCAGAACTTCAGCTCTCATCATCTTTGACCATTGGTTATGCTGGCTGGGGTTGATGAGAGTTGGGAGTCCAACAACATCTGGAGGATGCCACGTTGGTGACCCCTGCTCTCTCTAGATTTGGAAAGATCTGTCCATTTAGGTTCTCTCAGTTTCTCATTTTTTCCACTCTTATTCATTTCTCCATATTCCTGCAGCAATCCCCCCCAATTTTTTTTTAATCCTCATGAAAATTTTTCAGCATTTTTGTGTGAATTTCTTCTAATAAACCCATTTTTGTATGTGGTTTTGATTAAGCTCCACATTTTTGCAAGCCATTTATCCAAATATAATGCATTTTTGCATGCCATTTTCATGAATATATTCATTTTTATGCACTTTCACCTGATATATGCATTTTTCCCAAAACACTGTTTGGTTGGAGAATTTTATTTCAAAATTAGGAGAAGTGCAGATTTTGAAGGATGGCTGTATCTCACTTCTCAAATTATTTTGGAAAGTACAAACGTAATAGATTCAACTTTAAATGAGAACTGAATCAAATCCCCGTCCCCATCCCTAGCTCCCTATCATGGTTTGTAACAGAAACTTCAGACTAAGAGTTGTGATTTAATAGTTGCATTGTATTTGCTTTGTTAGGCTTGTGCAAGCCCATAGCTAGGGTGGGTCCTGTGGGAGCATTGACCCCCCCCCAAAGTCCTCTCTCCCCAGATTTATTTTATTTGGCAATATTTACATATACTGCTTGATCAACACAAACCTTTCAGCAGTGTACATAAAACAATTAAAAACCATTGAAAATACTGATTAGAAAATTGACAAAATTTATCAAAATATAATAAAACCAGTAGTTTCAAAATAAACATAGTAAAACTACGCTAAATTTGCATGTTAAAATTACATGTGTGGATAGGCTTGCCTAAACAAAATATGCTTTAGCAGGCTGCAAAAACAATGCAGAGAAGGTGCTTGCCGAATATGAATGGGTGGGGAGTTCCGTTAAACAGCCATGGAATCTCCCACTCCCACCCCATAGTAAGGTTGTTCTTTAAGTCACCCAGACTAAGTACAGGTCTTAGGACAGACTGTAAGTCTACAGTCCCCATGAGGAATCTGCCTCAGACCATTGCTCCATCAAGCTGTACATCAAGAATAGGCAGGAACAATGAAGGTTGGTCCATGAGGGCAAATGGGATACTGCCCCACCAACCTCACTCTGCCCTTAGCCAGCCCCCATCTTCTTACTTACAACCAGCCCGGGAGGGGTGGCCTTAGCTATCAGCTGCCTCCTCCTTAATCTCAGTCCCTTGTAGAACTCAGCAGGAAGAAGATGGGGACAACACTAGAATGTGTTGGCTCCGCTTGCCATTGGCTCTGGTTTCATCTACTGTTGGGCTCCCTGCCTTCCACCCCACCAGTCCCAGTGCAGATCAGGATCTTTTAGTAGATCTCTGGGTCATTTGCAGTAGATTGGCAAGGGTTCCTAGCTCCTAATTGTTTATCAATAGCGACAACAAAAAGGTATTTTCCACCTAAATCAGGCTGCTAAAATAAAGAAAGCTTAAGGAAACTAGGAATGGGCTTTGGTTTGAAAGGAGTGTGAGTTCAGTTCAGTTCAGGTACCAGAAACAAATTCCTAGGTTCAGAATGTGCTCAGAGGCACCCTGTTCTTAATCTTTACGTCTTTTTCACTTGGCTCAGGTTGGCAGATCTATTCTTGGGGTCGTGAAGAACAAAGACAATCTGATGAGCTTGAATCCTGGACTCCATTGCCTAACAGCAACTTTCTGGGTTTCCAGACTGGAGACTTCCCCAGCCTTACCTGGAGATGCCTAGGATGGAATCTAGGTCCATTGCACACAAAGCAGGTGCTCTGCCATGGAGCAACAGTCTGCCTACTGTGTGACATGTGCAGCCAGAGGAACATCCTGGGATGCCATGGCAAGATGTGGCTTGTTGAGCCAAAGATCAACTCTGCCCCCACTTCTAGTATCAGGTCTAGAGGTGGGCAAGCCTCCTCCCCCAAACAAGGCCTGCGGTGGAAGTGCAACAGCAAGGATCATTTAGTTTGGAACTTAAGGGTTAATTTTGTTACAGTCAGCCGACCAAGAGGTGTTTGTGTGGAGGTGTTTAGCAACCAGGCAGATTGGCATGATCTTTGCTGATGTAGTATGTGCTATAATTGGCTGTGCAGTTCTGAGGGAGTTTTCCCTTATATGTATGGTTGTATGTCTCTCTGTTATGTAGAAGGCCTGAACGAAGAAAGACAAACCCTCTCTGTTTACTTCAAATTCTTCAAATTATTCACTGTGTTCAGTTTACCCAGTAAAATGTCACCAGGAGCTTTTCTGTCTGGACTCCGTCCATGACTCTGCTAACAGCCTGCGCCAAAATCTCTAGGCACCAGCTCGTGATCTTGTTTTCAGTCTATGATGAAGCTTCTTACCATACAATTGCAGAAATGTGTGGCTTCCAATTCAGCAGGTTTGGGAAACAGACTGGATCCAAATCTCAAAAGGATCCAGAGAAGCTTCTTCCACTGGAGGCATTTATTTGGTCTGGGGAAGGTTCTCTGGATCTAACCCCTTCTGTGCATTTTCTGGATATTTCTGGCATTCCCAGAAGTGTTTTTAAACTAGAACAGTATGAAAATAAAGAGCAGTTACAACTAGGAGATAACTACTGGAGGGAAATGCCTAGTGTAGATATGTCCTTAGTAACACAGAGGAAAGAAAACTGCACGTAGAGGAAACTTTCCCTAAGATTCCATCAACACACACATATAACCCTCAGAGAGTTATAGATGCGATTATTTACTGTGCTTACAAGGTTACACAGCATCATTCCATGCATTATATATCCAGCAATGAGTCCTGGGGGAAAACAACCCCCCCATTTTTATTTTTATTTTTTATTTTTGTGAAGGAAACATGCAATGAACCATTTGGAGATGATGTTCGTATATTTTTGTGTGGGGAATAGGATTTGCATTTTAATTAAAATTTGCATAAAATCTCTCTTCCTGGGTCATAGTGCTGGTTCTCGCTTTCATTCAGCTGCTCAGAAAAATGTAAATTTGTTTACATGGCTTTTTTTTAAAAAAAAAGTGTTGCCAGGGAAGACTAATGAGACCCATGGCACACCACTGCAGTCACAATAAATCTAACAGTGCCATAGCTACCGTCTCAGTATAAGGGCCTTGGCAACTAGGGGAAGATGGGCCATATACATTTCTTTTACTATATTTACCAAAGTAATCCAAACTGTGGGGGGAGAGGTTCATTTAGTATCTGCTGAGCGGCGGCAGGGGTGGGGTGGGTATTTACCTAAAAGATCGATAATTCACCACCACCATCGTTGTCCCTTCCCTGGGATAAGGAAGGATGCGGTGACATTTAGAGCCAGCTTTTATTACAAAATAAAGTCCTTGGTGTTTATTAGGCCTTGCAAGGCTCAGCTGCGTGCCTGTGTGTTTTGCAGAAATAAAGATATCAGCATTCATGTGGCAGGCAGAGGTTTACAGCTGCAGTGGGCCCGAATACTAATAACAGGATAAAAAGTGGATGTCATATTAAGAGGTCTTGAATGTGGCACTCCAGACATGCCTTGGTTTTGTTTCTTGCTTTTTCTTTTCTTTTCTTTTACAAACTGTGTGCCCTGCTGATGGAAAGAGGAACAGGAGCAGTGTGATGGGGAGAACTACTGAGTCTGAAATAAGAGACAGGAGAAGCAGCCTTCTGCCCACCCTGGAAAGGGGATTGGGCCCCTTTCTGCGTACCCTTTGAGTGCTCAAAAAAAAACCTTGAATGAATGAATGAATTTATAGCATACAAAAGAACAGGCGGAGGAAATAATTCTTCTCTGCTATTGACTGCTCTAGGGATGGAGAGCCTGAGGCCAGGGCAAATGTGCCCCCCAAGTCCTCTCTATCTGGCCCTTGGGACTCTCCCCAAGCCACACCTCCTATCCCCAAGCCACACCCCTCACCAGCCTTGCTTTGAACCCTCCTTGAATGTTTTTGCCTGGCTGGATTGTGTCCTTGAACTCTGACAATAACTCTTGCTCATCTGCATAGAGGATCAAGGTGTGTGTGTGTGTGTGTGTGTTTAGAAACTAACATACTAACAAAGATAAATTAGCATTAGATGCTCTGCCCACTTTTACCTCTGGCCCTACCCACCACTGGCATGCGGCCCTTGGAAGGTTGCCCCAAAGGGAACGTGGTCCTTGGGCCAAGAAAAAGTTTCCCCATCCCTATTCCAATAACCAAGGCTGACAAAAATTCACATTGGGGGCAGGAAGCGGTAGCAGGTGTCCCCTCTCTTAAACATGAGGGAGCCCCACCAGGCCGCTCAAGACTCTGTTTAACTGAAGATGCAACCAGGATAATGATGCCAGCAGCATCTTTTTCTGCTAGTAATCACAGGGCGTTGACCTACAATGTTCTACTCCAGGGGATAGCCAATGTGATGTATTACTGACGTTGTTGGACTCCAACTCCCGTGAGCCCTGCCAAGCATGGCCAATCATCAGCGATGATGGGAGTTGCAATCCAACAACATCTGGAGGACACCAAAGGTTTCTGTAAATTAACCCAGCAGCATCCCACATTCCAGCAGCACAGGCCATGTTGTACAGATTCAGGACAGTACAGAAAACTGGGAACTCCTAGAAATAAAGATGCCTAAGCTGTGGCCCTCCAGAGGTTGTTGGCCTCCCAACTCCCATCAGCCCCAGCCAACATGACCAACAATCAGGGATGATGGGAGTTGTAGTCCAGCAACATCTGGAGTAGGCATAACTTTTAAAGATACAAAAGACCTCTTCATTGCCAGGCCCGGCCTCCAAGAGGTCTTTTGTATCTTTAAAAGTTGTGCAGGGGAGAGGGAGAATTCCACCGTGTGGTTTTTCCCATTACAGTGTTTCAAGAACACCTGCACTTGGCTGACTTTCTCTTCTCCTAAAGATACAGGATCAGTCTCAGGCCCTGAACCTGGCAATCCTAGTACTGGGGTAGGGAATATTTGGCCCTCCAGATGTTGTTGAACTACAACTCCCATCATCCCAGCCATTCTTGCTGGGGCTGATGACAGCTGTAGTTCAGAAACATCTGGAGGGCCAAAGGTTCCCCATCCCTGATACATTCTCATTCATGTACAGTGTGAGACTCAATGGGTCTACTCAGAAGTAAGCCCCAATGAGTTAAATGGCAAACATGAATTGGAGGGAACCAGCAATAAAATATGTACAATAAAGAACCTTTCTCAGCCCAATGACCACATTCCCTTCTAGTCAACCTTTGGAGGGCCACATGCCAGTGATGAGTGGGGCTGAAGGCAAAAGGGAGCAGAGCAATGCATGTAAATTTTAGGTTAGTTCCTGTCCACCCTCACACATCCCTCTCCATCAGACAGCCAAAAGGTATAATCAGAATTTGAGGACACATTCCAGCCACACAAAACACTCACAATGTGAAGTCAGTGAGGGCCGTGACCTGGGGAGAATTCCAAGGGCCAGATAGAGAAGCCTAGAGGGCCACATTCAGGGCCCAGGGCCTGGGGCTTCTCACCCCCTCATGTAGAGATTTGATACAGTAGTGCATGATTGTCCCTTAATTGCCTCTACATGTTGAAATGGATTGTAGAGCAAGGGAATACTTTACACCCCCATTGTGTGTTTAACACTTCCTGCTTTATTAGTGAGGGAGCTTCCCATAAAACAATTCTTCCTCACCTGAGATGACCCGAGGTTACCCTTCACACACTAAAATGCAAGTAAAATAAAGAGAAGAAATCATGTCGCAGTCATCACAGGACAAAGAAAATGCAGTAAACCTCTTGCCCTTTATAAATGGTTAGATGTATTTTATAGTGCTCAATAACTGGGAAGCAACCAAATTGTGCCCATTTGAAAAACAGATAAAAGAGGGGAATTGGTCCTGTTAGACAGCTTGCATGACACGCGGCCCAGTGTGGAGTGCGGATTTTGTGCTTGAGCTCATGGGGGGGGGGGCTCATTGGGAAAGCTGACACTGCGTTAACGGAAGGATGCTGCGGTATGTGCCGCCATAATTATTTGCTCATTAATTACAAATTTTTGCAAGTCACAAGAGTAACACAAATTGGAAAATAGAAATAATTATCAGTAATAATGCTGCATAAGCTGGACAGACTGAAAGTCTCTTCCCCTTTAAATTTAATAATAGCAAGACAGCTTGGAAATTAATAAGAAATACAGAATTGAAAATTAACCTTGCAAATCTGCTGATAATAACCCCTGGAATTCTTGCAGCACAATTGTTTTCCAGAGGCCCTAATCTGCATCTGATGCAATGCCAGGTAAGATTTTTGGTGGAGGCCAAACCAGCAATATTTAAATAAATTGGGGGGGTTTAACAGTAAAACGCAAAGAAACGGACAAGAAAAGCACATTTCCCCAGGAATTTCTGTGGAATCCTGATGGAAAATAAGAATAGCCGTGCTAGATCAGGCCCATGGCTCATCTTGTCCAACATCCTGTTCTCACAGTACTCAACCAGATGGCTCTGGGAAGCACTCAAGCAGGACCTGAGTGCGTTATCCCATGTGATTCCCAGCATGCTGGCTCTGACATGTTGGTCACGCAACAAGAGAAGAGCATTGCTGTATTGTGAAATTCCCATTCATCTTAAAATGCACCGGGCATTTCCCATGGCTTGTATTCTAATACCTACACATAGGTTGTACAATGCATTAGCGCTGAAAGACTTTGGTCCCATCCACACTATACATTTAAAGCAGTATCATTCCACTTTAAACAATCATGGCTTCATACAAAGAATCCTGGGAAATGTAGTCTGTCCAGGATCAGCACCAGTGCCAGGCATGACTGGGCCCTTAGGCACTAGCCTGCCTTGGGCATGCGGCTCCTGCCTGTTCCACCTACATCTCTCCTGTCTTCGTTGCTGTGTGCACTGTGTGTGCAGTGCTGCAATCAACCAAGATGGCAGCGGAGGCTTCTCTAAGGGGCTGATGCCCCCACCACCATCTTGGTTGATGGTACACATGCACGGTACGCTATGTGCATGCACATGTCTGCTATCAACCAAGATGGTGATAGGGGCATTAGCCTCTTAAAGAAGCCTCCGCCACCATCTTGGTTGATGGCAGCCTTGTGCACGCAGCAGCAAAGACAGGATAGGGGTAGGTGGAATGAACGAATGGGCGGGCAGCCTGGAAGCTCCCTTCTTGCGATAAGCGGCAGGGGCCCTGCCACACATTGTGGAAGGGAAGTGTTACTCTCCCACTCTAATGAGAGGTGCTTCAGGGGCCCCTCTGGGCTACAGGGGCCCTTGGCCAGGGTCTGACCTGGCCGCCCTTTGATGCTGAAGGTTGTTAGGAGACCTCTATTCCTCTCACACAGCTATAATTATCAACTTCCCTGGGAAGAGGGATTGACTGTTAAATGACTCTGGGAACTGTAGCTCTGTGAGGGGAATAAAGGTCTTCTAACAACTCTCAGCATTCTACAGTTCCCAGGATTCGGGGGAGGGAGCCATGACTGTTTAAAGTGGTATAATACTTTTTTAAATGTATAGTGCAGATTCGGCTTTTATTGCAGCATCCCATGCTGAGAAAATCAATCCTCCTATGCTATTTGCTCATTAAAATCCCTCTGTGTAATGGGTCCTTTATTCTGCCTGCACCTGGTAACCTTACTGGGGGGGGGTGTCCTTCCTGCTCACACTGGGTCCCAGAGAGCATTTCTAAGCAGTTTGGAATCCAGATGCCACCTGAAACTATTGCCAGGAAAGAGATAAGGGAGCTTCTAGAACCCACAAGGCACAGCAGCACAAGCAGGGGTGTAGTTGTTCAGGGGGGTGTCTTAGACCCCTCACTTTTTGGGGGGGAGCAGGGTCCCTATGTCTCCAGCATCCAATCAGCATGAAAGGCGAGTGCGTTAGCCATTGAGAAGAGTCTTCAAACATGCTTCCTTGCCCTTTCCTGCTGATTGGAGCCAATCAGAGTGAGAGGAGTGGAGTCACCCACTGAGAAGACTCTTTTCAGTAGCTAACACTCTCCCATTTCATGCTTATCAGCTCCTAGGGACGTCTGTTGGTGTGAGGGAAGGAATTCACAAAGATCTCACCCTCAACCCAGCAACAAAAACGGGGGTGTGACAATCATGAAGGGACCCTGCACTTCTGAATTTGCCACTAGGCTACTGAAAGTTATTTGGGATAGTACAAAAGACAGCCCAGGGCAGAAGAGATAAAAATTCCCTGGAAGTAGGGATGGGGGGGAAATTAAATTCAGTTCACATTTAAAGACAAACTTCCCCAATTCGCACTTTCCGAAACTGTATGTGAACTGTATTGTTTAAGACCATCCTTTGAAATTTGCACTTATTTGAATTTTGCAGTGCAGGTTACCAACCAAGTAATGCATATATTGAAGTGTGCACAGAAATGCATATATTCAAGGAAATGTGATACAAAAATGCATTATATTCAGGAAAATGGCTTTTCAAAAATGTGTATCTTAGGCAAAGTTGCCTATGAAGATGTAGGAGAAATTCACACAAATATGCTGTTGAATTTTCATAAGAACTTTTTTTAAAAAAAACAATAAATTTGCAAACCGATGTGGCAATGTGGAGAACTTAAGACTGGAAAAATGAGAAAGAGAAAGAAATCAAAATGAACATATTTGCTCATCCTTACCTGGAAGTGGGTCCCTATTCAATAGAATCCAATATATTATGGGTCTGAACTGAATTGAGCCCAGAGGAAGGCAGTAAGATGGGTCAGATCTGATCTCTCATTATTTACGTGCACAAAACATCACTATGTTGCATATAAAGCTTGCATCAAGGCCCCCCTTTTCATTTGTTTGTCTGGGATTTACAAGGGCCATGTCACAGATAGTGAGCAAACACAGCTTAGTAAATGTAGGTCTCTTGCAGCTACTTGTGCCGAGGAGCCGTAAGTGGTTGCTATTCTCAACCATTGTGGAGTTGTATGCTTGGTGTCAGATTTGGGTTTGCTTCTGCATAATATTTGAAACAGACCAGACTTGCACAGTTAGTTATCTGGGGAAAGGCTGTAGCTTAGCAGTAGAGTATCTGTCTTGCATGCAGAAGGTCCCAGGTTCAATCCCTGACATCTCCAGGTAGGGATGGGAGCCTAAAACCTTGCCTAAAACCTTGGAGAGCTGCTGCCAGTTAGTGTAGACAGAACTGAGCTAGATGGACCAATGGTCTAACTCAGTATAAGGAACTGACCATGACTGTGTCTGTATTACAGTGAATATTGCCTCTCCATCCAGCAAGAAGCTTCATCACAGTTTGAGGCACATTCCAGCCAGGCAAAAACACTCAAAGAGGGTGGAAAGTAGGATCAGTAAAGCAGGTAGCCTGCAGAGAGAGCATGGCTTGGAGGAGTCCCAAGGGCTGCATAGAGATGCCTGGAGGGCAGGGGTGTAGTCCGGGGTCTCAGGGGGTCTTAGACCCCTTACTTTTTTGGGAGCAGAGTCCAAGCAGGGTCCCTCTGTCTCTAGCATTTTGTAAGCCAATCAGCATGAAAGGGAGTGTGTTAGTCACTGAGAAGAGTCTTCTAACATGCTTCCTTATCCTTTCCTGGTGATTGGAGCCAATCAGAGTGAAAGGAGGTGAATCAGCCACAGAGAAGACCCTTCTCAGTAGTTAACACTCTTCTCTTTCATGCTCATTGGCTCCTAGAGACATGTATTGTGGTAGAAGGCATTAACAAGGATCTCATTCTTAACCCCGTGACAAAAAGGGGGGGTAGGGGGCGTGGCTGTTATTATCATAAAGGGACTCGGCACTTCTGAATTTGCCACTACGCTACTGCTGGAGGGCTACATTTGATGCCTGGGTCTGAGGTTCCTTGCCCTGGTCTGAGCCTAGAGAATCATATGCTAGACCAGATCTGTCCTCCAGCCCCCCCCCCAAAAAAATCTTATGCATTTGGCAAATAATGTTCCAGCAGATGACATTATCGGTCCTGCTGTGAAAAAAGGTTTTGGGCGTGTTCCTGTTCCACGTCGCTATGAATCATTAATAGATAATCCTCAGAGATGGTGAAATAACTGAAAATTCAAACCCTTGCTAGGAAACAGTGGTCTCTTAATCAGCTGGTGGCTAGTCCCACAAGTGGGGCAACATTTGAAAGTGGCGGCAAAGACAGCTTTGGGCCTAGAACAGGGAGGAGGAAACTTTTCAGCCCTTCATTCCTTTCTGGGCAACCTTCCGAGGGCTGGTGGTAGATGGTGCTGGATGGTCCAAGAGAACAAGGCTATGGATGTACATTTTGCCTGTGTACGGTAGGCTAATTTCTACCTACATCCCTCTCTATCTTCCATCCTGATACAGAAGAAGCATTATCAGAGTCGAAGGACACATTTCTGCCAGGCAAAAGCACTCAGGGTGTGAAGCAGGGCAAGTGAGGGGTGTGGCCTAAGGAGAGGAGGAGTGGTCTGGGGAGAGTTCCAAGGACCAGACAGAGAGGCTTGGGAATGACATTTGGCCCCTGGGCTTAAGGTTCTCCCAGTAGTGTAGTGGCAAATTCAGAAGTGCAGGGCCCCTTCATAATAGTCATGGCCATACCCCCTCACAGCCACACCCGCTTCTAAGATTATACAGCCTTCTAAAATTATAGAATAAACAGGTCAGGCTTGAATATTGCTTTCTGGTTGTCTATCATTTTACCATGTAACTGTCCTTTCTCACAGTCAGAGCTATTGACTGAATTACTGAATTCAGCATCTACATGTTTATCTCCTGCTGCTACCAAACTGCTTGATGATCTAGATGGGATGCTATCGTCAGGGTTCACTGTCTCTTCTTCTGCAGTTACAGAATTTTCACTCTTCACAACTTGGCTTGGCCTTTTGAAGTAGGAATTAGTAAAGGCTTGCTTGCAGTGGACACTCATTAGGACTCTTCTCAGTGGCTAACACACTCCGCTTCCCTGCTGATTGGCTCGTAGGATGCTGGAGTCATAGGGACCCCGCTGGGACCTGGCTCCCAAAAAGTTAAGGGATCTAAGACCCTCCCCCGGGACCCCAGACAACTACACATCTGGGTTCTCCACCCTTGGTCTAGAGCTTGCCAAGCTGATATTGCAAAGCTGGGAAGGAAAGGAGGAGGGCATGGAATGATTTAGATGCTATGATTTCACTTCACGTTCTGTGCTTTAAAACACGGCCTAACCTGTAACTCAGGTTTATGTGAAGTGCATCTTGTTTGAAACTTTGCAATTAAAAGAGATGTTTGTGAATGGCATGTTTACTGTATTCCCCATATAACTTCCCCAGGCTGACGGGAAGGAGAAATCCTTTTACAATGAAATATTACCCTGGTAGAGCTGCTGTTATATTCACAACAGGAACGTTTCTCTAAAGCTTTTCTGGTATGAAAACATTGCTTAAAAAGCACAGTGGTTGCTGCAGAGAAAACGACAGTTTCTCAAGGCATGCATAACTGTTTAAAAATAAAAAGTAAAAAGAAATCACTCCACAACAAACATTTAATGTGGAGTTTAGCCTATGGAGCAAAGTGGGGAGGGGGAATTTCTTAACCCTGATGCTATATCAAGATTGAGCCAGTATGGTGTAGTGGTAAGAGTGTTACACTAGGACCTCGGTGATCAGGGTTCAAATCCCTACTCACCCATGAAACTCAGTGGGTGACCTTGAGCTTGTCTCTTAGACTAACCTACCTCACAGGGCTGTGGTTAGGACAAAATGAAAAAAGGGGACAACAATGTATTCTTTATTCTTTATTTATTTATTAAATTTCTATCCTGCACTTCCTCCCAATAGGAGCCCAGGGCATCAAGTATGTCACCTTGAGCTCCTTGGAGGAAAGCTAGACTATAAATTTAATAATAAATAAATAGTGAAGACCGAATGACCCTCAACCACCTGGTCCTTATTGTTTTTTTAAACAAAGGGAGGCAGTCTCCATGAGGAAGATGCTTGTGTTAGGGCCCATCTTCACTATACATTTAAAGCAGTAACATTCCTCTTTCAATAGTCGTGGCTTCCCTCAATGTCTCATGGGAACTGTAGTTTGTGAAGGGTACTGAGAGCTGTTAGGAAACTCCTTTCCCCCTCACAGAGCTACAATTCTCAGAGTTCCTTTAGAAGAGGGATTGATTGTTAAATCACTCTGTAAACTGTAGGGTCTCCTAACAACTCTCAGCACCCTTGACAAAATGACAGTTCCCATCATTCTTTGAGGAAAGCCATGACTGTTTAAAGTGGTATGATACTGCTATAAATGTATAGTGCAGATGGTGACTTATTTAGAAGACGGTGACTGGGAAGATGTAGAAGTACTATGCCCATAAGAAGTGGAAGGTGGGAGTTGTAGTTCACTAAGGCCTACTCAGAGTAGATCCATTGAAATCTATGAACCTAAGTTAGTCATGCCTATTAACTTCAGCTGGTCTACTTTGAGTAGGAATAGAATTGAATACCACCCATTGTTCTTTCTTTATATAAAGAAATGTGTTTTTTCAGATCCTCATTTTTATTTATTTGCCATACAAATTTCACATTCATTTCCTCACTTATTTATAGGTAAGACTATAATTTTAATTTCCAGACCACCACATCTCAAGGTCTTGGACTGGGAAACACCTCTAATGTTAACAATCTAATACACTCCAGCATAAATGAAATGCTTTTTAAATTGCTGAAGTTCCACACTGATTTTTTCCTTAAAATTACCCATAGTCACTGTCATTGTCATTACAAGCTAACCCAAACAAGATTGACTTGCAGTATTAAAAAAAACCGATTTCAGTTCTGATTAGTGAGCAAAAGCAGGCTAGAATGCAGGAAATCCAAACAACAGATTTCTCCCTCTAGTGGCTACAGAAAAGAATCTAAAATCCCTTTCTAAAACTTCCTATGACTATAATTATTGTTATTCACTAATAGGCAAAAAACCTTGTGGTTTAAGAATGTACTTATAGCCAACAGATATTTCTATCAAACTTTAAAAAGCAGGGAAATTGGGCAGCTATACTGAATGCACCAGGGGAGCAAGAGATCTGACCTCCTCCCTGAGATATTGTATTGCCCTACAAATTTGTCAAAATGCAAACACAATTTGGGTTGGTCTATCACAGTCCAATCTGCTTCCTGTGTAGCTTGGAAGAATTTGGTAACATGTGCCTCTGAGCATATAGAAATATCTGTTGGCTATAGGTACATTCTTAAACTGCAAGGTTTTTTGCCTATTAGTGAATTTCTCTGCTTTTTAGTCCAGGAGGCAAGAAATGGGATCCTGTGCAAGTTTGCTGAGAATGGAATGATCATTTGCATGTTCATTGAGATCAGTGGGATTTACTTCCATGCAATCATGCTTAGGATAGGTAAAACTGACTGGGGGGAGGGAAGCCTAAAGTGGGCAGGAGAGGAGGAAGAAGGAAGAGGGGAGGAGAGGAAGAAGGGAGGAGGAAGGGAGAGGAGAGGGGAAGGAAGGGAAAGGCAGATCTGAACATTTGCATGCTTATTGAGTTCAGTGGAATTTACTCCCATGCAGGCATGGCTTTTAGTCAGTGAAGGGTGCTGAGAGTTGCTAGGAGATGCCCAGTTCCCCTCACAGATCTTCAATCAGAGTGGCTGACTGTTAAACCACTCTGGCCACTGAAGCTCTGTCAGAGGAATAGGCGTCTCCTCTCAGCATCCTTCACAAATTACACTTCCCAGGATTCTTTAGGGGAAACCATGACTGTCTCAGGTGAAATCAAGGTCTGGTGTGGGTGTGGCCCCCTGATTAGCCAAGCCTAGTAGCTGTGAGTCTGGTTTTTAGAACACTGACAGTTGGTTCTTACTGAGCATGCCCAGCCTTATCATTGAGTTCAATGCTAAATTTCTTAAATTAATTAAAACTCTGCTAGGCATTTTTTTTAACTTTTAAACTGCAGAAGATGAAGGTCAGAGTATGGGGCAAGGTCAGTAATAGGATTACAGGTACTTAGTGAACATGGCTGATTTCTAATTGATTTCAACAGATTATGAGAACTCTGACAGAAAAAAAGTCCAAAAGGGGTCTGGTTTTACACTTTGAACTCTCGATTCTCTCTGTTTTGTGCATCACCATGAAAATTGAGGGAGTTCTTAAACAAGGGTTTCTGAGTTCTGAGGACTATATGTTTTGTAAGTTTTCATTTTGAAATGAGCTTATGGGAAGCACCAGAATGGCATGGGGGTATTTTCAATTTAACATTGCGGAATGCTAAAAATCCATACTGACTGTACTATACAGCCACTCTTGTGGCTCTATAATCAGTCTTCAAAATTGTATATAAACAGTTCAGTTAGTCTATGATTCTGCAGTTGTGCCATTCAAATACAAACATTGTGGTCACAGAATTCAACATCCTGTCTGTTTTATGTATATTTTTAATTCATTTTTCTTTTTAAAAAACATGTCACAAACATACGGTGGATAATGGAACGGACCAAGGAATTTCAGAAGAAAATCACCCTGTGCTGTATAGATTACAGCAAAGCTTTTGATTGTGTAGATCAATAAAAACTATGGAATGCTTTAAAAGAAATGGGGGTGCCACAGCATCTGATTGTCCTGATGCTCAACCTATACTCTGCACAAGAGGCTACTGTAAGGACAGAATATGGAGAAACCGATTGGTTCCCCATCAGAAAGGGTGTGAGACAGGGGTGTATTTTATCACCCTATTTATTTAATCTATATGTAGAACATATCGTGTGAAATTGGAGGGAGAAATATCAATAAGATATGCAAATGATACCATACTACTAGCAGAAACCAGTAACGATTTGAAATGAATGCTGATGAAAGTTAAAGAGGAAAGCACAAAAGCAGGACTTGCAGCTGAACGCTAAGAAGACTGAAGTAATGACAACAGAAGATTTATGTAACTTTAAAGTTGACAACGAGGACATTGAACTTGTCAAGGATTATCAATACCTTGGCACAGTCATTAACCAAAAGGGAGACAATAGTCAAGAAATGAGAAGAAGGCTAGGACTGGGGAGGGCAGCTATGAGAGAACTAGAAAAGGTCCCCAAATGTATCACTGAACACTGAAGTCAGGATGATTCAGAACATGGTATTCCCAATCTCTATGTATGGATGCGAAAGTTGGACAGTGAAAAATGCGGATAACAGAAAAATCAACTCCTTTGAAATGTGGTGTTGGAGGAGAGCTTTGTGCATACCATGGGCCATGAAAAAGACATATAATTGGGTGTTAGAACAAATTAAACCAGAACTATTACTAGAAGCGAAATGATGAAACTGAGGTGATCATACTTTGGACACATAATGAGAAGCATGATTCACTAGAAAAGACAATAATGCTGAGAAATACAGAAGGGAGTAGAAAAAGAGGAAGGCCAAACAAGAGATGGATTGATTCCATAAAGGAAGCCACAGACCTGAACTTACAAGATCTGAACAGGGTGGTTCATGACAGATGTTATTGGAGGTCGCTGATTCATAGGGTCGCCATAAGCCGTGATCAACTTGAAGGCACATAACAACAACCACCACCATCAGGTTTCTAGCCCTTAAGATGTTGCATGATAGTTTTTATCCCTCACAATGTTTTAGTCTCTTCAGAAAAGTCAGGCATTTCCTATGTGAATCAATGTGCAGTGAACTGAATGCAGAAATGCTGAGTTTGGTCGATCTGGTGGCTCTTTTGAAGCACTATTTCACTATAGCAGAATTGTAAATGCTGATTAGATTTTGCTTCTAGCAAAATTCAGCAGCAAACCTAGGTGAGTCACTTGTTTGGACCAGTCTCAAGATGTGAACATATTGAGCTCTTCTGGAGGTGCATTGGCTAAGAACTGTGCAGTCCTCAATGAGACTAGAACAAAATGCAGATTTTTTTACTTCACTGGTCTTAGAAAAGTTCCAAAAAAAGCAAAGAAAGAAGGAATATGTCGTAACCACCATAATGACCATCCAACATTGCATCAGTTCAAGTTTCTTCTGCATGTATCAGAATTCTACAATCTGTTTAAGAGGCTGTTTGTCTCTTGGGAAACAAGGGTACGTTGTGGGGAGGAGACAAAATCTGGTGTTTAATTTTATTGTCTTATGAAATTCCCCCTCCAGACTATGCCTTTTCTTTTCTTTTCCTTTTTCATGTTCCCTTAAACTTCATTATGCAATCAGTCCAATGCTATTCTACATCTGATGCTTTATAACTCATGCCTGCCTCTTTCTCACCCTTGATTACTTTTACACTTCTCTGTTCTTTTGCTCTGGCCCCGAAACGCAGAGCTTGGGCAATTATTGCTAGATGGCATGTATAACCCTTGGGCACGCATTAATTTGTCTTTGAACACATTCTATTTCCCCTCTGTGTCCTTTCCCTTCATTGCTTTGTCCTCTTCAATTTCACCTTGCACTTCCTGCTTTATTTTCCTTTCCAAATTTTGCTCTGCTGATATCTCATCTCCTTGTTGCTGTTTCTCGGTCTCCCCTCCTCTCTCTCAGTTGAACATTAATCCCAATTAGAAACTCAGCGACACGGTAGTTCCTGGGTATTGAAGAGATTTCTTTCCCCACTTTGGAATCATGATCGCTAACAACAAAAGTGTTTTAACTTGTGTCTGTTGCAAGTGATGACCTCCCACCCAGAAGGAAAGGATTATTCATATTCCTTCTATTGGTGATATTCAGGGGATGAGTGCCACCACTTCTGTAGCTAGAACATCATCACCCACATATAGCGATGGAGGAGAATTAGAGTTTGCTTGCATTTTAAAGAGAAATGGCTGAATTTGTACTTCTCAAACCAATATGTGAACTGAAACATGGCTGTCCTTTGAAATTCGCACTTCTCTGAATTTTGCAACGCAGTTCCAGCAAAACAATAGGTGCAAAGATGCATATATTAGTGGAAAATAGCATACAAAAATGTATTCTATTGGTGGAAATTGCTTGCAGAAATGTGTATATGAGTCCATACAAGAATATTAGAAGAAATTTGCATTAAAAGGCTGAAGAATTTTCATCACAAATTGCTGTGGAAATGTGGAACGCTGAATGTAAGACTGGAATAATAAGAAACATAGAAAAAACAACATTGGCAGGTTCTTTCATCTCTACCCACACACAAGAGAAAGGGATCAGCAGAATTGGTTTGCAGAGGTACATTTTTTTTTTAAGAAAGAAAGAAAGGTCCTAAGTGGGGCTCCAAAAACAACCCAGCAAGGACTGAGTTGTTCCATGCTCAGTGGCTATGGAATGCTGACCAACTGTTGGGAGGAAAAGCTGGGAAACTGGAGGAGAGAAGATATTGGGTGGGGTGCTTGGGATCACAGGAGCACACTATAACTGCAACACCTTGTACTCTAGGACTCCAAGTTAGCTTTAGTTACAGGCATCAACTTATGAAACAATTCTGCACCCACATCGATGGATGCATCCATCAAGTTCAGCACAAGGAGGGCTTGTGTCCGGTAAGCAGTAGATGAGGATGTGATCGACAGTCATGTCGACTACACAAACAGTTCTCAATCCAGTGAGTGTTTTCAGGTGGAGATCTCCTTTATGAGATTAGGACATGTGGCTACAGGTTTGAAGGCCCCCCAAAACAACCCACAGAATCTACAGTTGAAAAGGATCTCAGATGATGGGGCTGGAGAAGTCCCTTCCTTACATGAGACCCTGAAAAGCTGCTATCGCTGGCTTCTCCTGCTCTGAATGGGTTTGCACTCCCCAGTGGCAAGCTTTGCATGCAGAAGGTCCCAGGGTCAATCCCCGGCATCTCCGTGAAGGGCTAAGAAAGACTCTATCTGAAACCCTGGTGAGCCACCTCCAGTCAGCGTAAACAATATTGAGCCAAATGGACCAACGGTCTGACTCACTGTAAAGCAGCTTTCTGCATTCCTATGTTCTTCCTGTGTAAAGTCTACAATATTCCTGGATCCAGATTTCTTTTCCTGATAGCTAGGTCTAGCTGTGTGCAAAGTTCAGAGTGAGACATTTGCCTAGTTCCCAGAGGAACAAGGTCTGGGGAAATAAGCCGACTCTGAGAGTCACCCTCTTAATTGGGGAGCAGATTGGAATGCAGCCCTTATTTCACATTCAAAGCATTCTGAATGGAGGGGAAAGGAGCCTGACTTCCACCTTCTCTATCCCTTCCGAAATGTGTGACAGTTGCCGAAATGCAGCGGCCTGTCTCTTTTGGCGTTATGTATGCTGGGAACAGAGCAATTCTCTTTAGGCCATTGCTGCTACCTGCGCGGTGGGTGATTTGACAGGTGCCATCTACAAGAAGGGTGTATGCACATTGGAGGACACCCAGGAGCCAAAGCAGACAGATCAGCTCTGGTTGCTCGGCCTCATAAGAGCTTCTCTTGTCTTTTCTGTAGGGCCCTGGCATGACTGTCTGATCATTCCTTTTCTCAAGGAAGCCAACTACAAAATAAGAACGAGACAGGAGCCAATCGGGACACCTTGCACGATTAAGGCTGCACTTTACATTTAAAGCAGTGTGATACCAATTTAAACAGCCGTGGTCTACCGCAAAGAATCCTGGGAACTGTCATTTGGTAAGAGTGCTGAGGGTTGTTAGCAGTACTGTAGTGGCAAATTCAGAAGTGTGGGGTCCCTTCATAATAGCCACACGACACCCTCTCACATCCATGCCCTCTTGTCCACTTTCCCATGTCTTCAGTGCGCTCCCTGTCATCCACACTCCACTGCAACAGACATCCCTAGGAACCAATCAGCATGAAATGGGAGACTGTGTGTTAGCTACTGTGAAGAGTCTTCTCAGGGGCTGATTCACCTCCTTTAACTCTCATTGGATCCAATCAGCACGAAAGAACAAGAACTCTTCTCAGTGGCTAATACACTCTCCTGTCATGCTGACTGGCTAGTAAATAGGGACCTGGCTGGGACCCTGCTCCCAAAAAAGTGCTGAGCCTAAGACCCCCTGTGACCCAAGACAACTACACCCCTGGTTGTTAGGAGACCCTTTCCCCCACTCACAGAGTTATGTCCCCCCTCACAGAGTTATAATTCGTCACATGGTTTAACAAACAGTTCCTCTTCCCAGGGACTGGGAAAAACCCTATGAAAAACTGGGCTTGAACTGGGCAGCCCTTCAATTAGAGGACTCCTTCAGATAGAGGGCTGTCCCCGGTAAAGTTGGACAGATGTCCACCGAAGCAGGCAGGCCTGAAAGAGCCCCTGGACAATCATTGCTTTCTTGTGTGTGGAAAGGTTTTATGCAGAAGAGGATTCTACCCTGCAGTCTCTTCCCTGCCAAACCCTCCAGAGCACCCTGATCATCATATCAGCTTTAGAGCCCAGGAGCAATTTTACTACAGGGGATGCACATGGCTCCCTCATGCCTGAGGGACTCATGAGGTCACATCAGCTAGCCCTAGTCACGCTGCCAATGAGCTTACTGGCCATGCCTCCTGCTGGCACTCTGTTCAGACACAGTGGAAATAGGCCTCAGCCCAAAGGTCTCTCCACAGGGGAGAAATCCTCCTTCGCCCATGATTCCCCTTCACAGAGAGGATTCCTTCCACTTGTACCCAGGAACACATGCAAGGCCTATTCTCACTCAGGATGAGTGTGCAGCTGGGGGGGGGCTGGATGGGAAGTGTGGTGATGGCAAAATGCAAGGTAGGGCTAGCCAGTATGACCCCGTTACCCTGTGACACATCAGGTGAATGCGTAAGGGGGGGGGCTGATGAAGACCTGAACCACTGAATGACTGAAGACATGGGTTAGCAGACAGGGCCCCCTGACACTGAAGAACTTGGTAAATCGGGAAGCAGCTCCCTCAGCCTGCCTCCAGGGGGTGCTCTGGGAGAACTCTCGTGGTGGGTTCCTCACCCACTTCTGGCAAGGGAAGCCCTGGTCAAGTCAGAGGGAAGGTTGAGTCAATGCATGCTCTTTAGTCTCAGAAGATGATCTCCATGTTCAGGATGCACAAAGGGTCTACCTCCTGTAGCTATTTCTACCTGGTCCTTAAAACTGGAGAATACATTTTGCCAGAAGGCGTTTAGGATTGGGCCACCTCCTGCTTTCTCCCTTCCCTGTGCCTTTTTAAGGCAGGGGTGGGGAACATGTGTGGCCTTCCAGATGTTGTTGGACTCAAATTCCTATCATTCTTGATTGGAATTCTGGATTGTATTTGGACCTCAACTGATTCCCTGTGCTTGACCTTGACTTGTCTGGATTGTGTGGCACCAGCAACCCAGCCTACGTTTCATGGAATAACTCTTCAGCAATAAGCCCTCCTTTAAAAAAGAAAAAAGAGAGAGGTAAATTTGCTTTCCGTTCCTGGCTGCGAAGGACAGAGGAAAACCATCCTCCTATGCAAAACAGAGAGCTGCCTTGGATTCATCTTTCCATCATAACAACGAGTACGCCTAAGAGGAAATCCTTTACATGTATGACAATACACCTAAACATTCCAAATGACTGCTACTTATGGGCGGCATTGCACTCTATTGATCTGTTGAAAGGCAAGCCAATTTTATCTTCTTGTCCCTGGTGGCTTCTTATGATGTGATCAATACTGCCTCTGTTAAATCTTAATACCTGTTGTAGTTGTTTTACTGTTCTGTACACCGCTTAGAGATCTTTTTATATATTAAGCGGTATAGAAATAGTCTAAATAAATAAATAAATAAATTTAGCTCCCTGCTCCTGAACTGGACTCCTTTGCCTTGCCCAGCCCTGCCCTGCTCTCTACTGGACCCCAGGACTCCTAGTTATTCACACTGCCACTGAATTCCATTTTGACTTGGACCTGATCTCTTGTGGCTAATCTCAGTTTGACCTCCACCTTGCTTTCTGGCCTCCTCTTGCTAATGTCTGGTGGCATTCTGTGGGGACTCAGCTTGCAGTGCGTTCTATTGGGAGGACTGCTCTGTTCATTCATGGACTAATAGATAACTTGCACCATCATGATGACTCTAGGATCACACGGAGAGAGCCTACGTTATTTGTATGAAGGGGCATTATCCAAAATAATGCTTTGAATCACCCTTTAGGCCTTCACACTAAATGGCAGAAGATCTAACATTGAGCCAGTACGTGTGGAGACATTGGGGGTGGTCATTGTGTACAGACCTATCCCTCCTCATTTTATGCCCACATGCTTAATGCCTGAATAAGGCTATAAAAACACACTAACAAATATCACTTTTCTGCAAAAGTCAGTGGTCCTAAGAACATTTCTTAAGCGATTGTTATATATATGAAATAGGATAATGAATGTCTCACAGTTCTTAACAATAAGTTGCTACTGCTTACTAGAGATGGGCAAAACATTAAATTTGGTTCATATTTTAAGTCAAATCTATCAAATTTGTACGTTCCAAAACAAAAAGAGAACCGAAACACAGCCGTCTTTTGAAATTTGCACTTATTCAAATTTTGCAATGCAGTTCTCCAACCAAACAATGTTTACAAAAATGCATGTTAGGGGAAGGTGTGCATAAAAATGAATATATGAGTGAAAATAACATACAAAAATGCATTACATGACAAGAAATTGCTGCACAAATGTGTACATTGATTAAAACTGCCTACAGAAATGTGTGCCTTTAAAATTTGGTACTAGTTGCAAGTCCCACTGAGATCTACTTCACTTTGGGAGCTCCTGAATGAAATTCCTGGGTGGAGGCGATCCCTGCCACAAACAATTTTTTCATTCAGCTCTGAACTTGTTTTTATATATGAAGGTTTAAAAGTTGTTTTAATAGTTTTGTATATGAAGTTGTTTTATATGTGTTTTTTTGGTTGAGTTTTTTTTACCACTGAATCACTTTGGGATGTTTCATAGGAAGGAATTCCTAAATGGGAATAAGTAAATTTAAACTTAAATTCAGGGCCAAACACAAGCCTGCTGGGAGCAGCTCCAATAGTGAGCTCCCAGTCAAGGCTCACGAGTGAAGCTGATCTGTGCAAGTTCAAGCTGGTCTGAAAAGGGAAATACTGCACCTGATGTCAACTGCACCTGATGTCATGGTGACATCAGGTGATTGACAGGTGGCCGACACCCACGCACCTATTAAAGTGGCCCCCAGGAGGTGGGTGGCATAAAAATGTGGCCTTCTAGCCAGATCCACTTTGCTACTGATCCCAGTGGCTGGGAGGCAGAATGACCATTGGAGGCAGGGTAAGGGGACAGTGTGACAACTCAGTCTCTTTATCTATGTCAGCCAACACCTTTGGCAGGACTGGCTCCAGGAATGCCGGGGCCCTTGGGCATCAGCTTGCCCTGGGCCCCGGCGTGTGTGCACGTGTGCATTCGGGTTCACGTGCGCACATGTACACCCCCCACCTCCACCTACTTGTCTCCTGTCTTTTACTATTGCCATTAACCAAGATGGTGGCCGCGGTTTCCCTAAGGGGATGAAGCCTCCGCCGTCATCTTTGTTGATGGCACGCATGCGTACTACGCATGCACATCTCTGCCATCAACTAAGATGGCGGCAGGGGCTTCAGTACCTTAGGGAAATCGCAGCCGCCATCTTTGTTAAGGGCAACGGCAAAAGACAGCAAACAGGTAAGTGGGGAGACGTGGGGGGATGTGGGGGGCCGACAGATCACGGGAGGGGAGGGGAGGGGCGGCTGAAGGGTCCTCTGTAGCTCCAGGGGCCGTCAGGCCAGTACTCAACCTGGCTGCCCTTTAGAACTGGCCCTGACCATCGGGGAGGGGCTGTGGAGAGACTGATCACTTGCCCCCTCCCCATCATCCTCATCTCTCACTCCCAGACCACTGGGCCCCTCCCTTGAATCCCAGACCTCATTGTCCTCAGCCCAGCCCTGCCAAGAGGCTCATGACAGAAGTGGCCTCAGGAAATAATTCACTGTGATTAATTTATAGGCCTGTCATCAAAATGAAAGAGTTGCCACACACACACACACCTCTACCCAAATCATCACAATTTGCCTTGATTGAATAACAATAACACAGAGAGCTGATGAGCACCCCAGTATGCATTTTGGTCATCTAAGTGAAATCTTTCTTTCTTTCTTTCTTTCTTTCTTTCTTTCTTTCTTTCTTTCTTTCTTTCTTTCTTTCTTTCTTTCTTTCTTTCTTTCTTTCTTTCTTTCTTTCTTTCTTTCTTTCTTTCTTTCTTTTTTCCTTCCTTCCTTCCTTCCTTTCATGAAATTTATATCCCGCCCTGCCTCCTAGAAGGAGCCCAGGGCGGCACTTGAAAAGGAATGTGTTCAAGGTAATGCCAGATGGTGCAAAAGCTCTCTCTGTGGCGTTTAACCTGGGATGGCAGTTTGCCACATGCAGATCTTCACTTAACTGATTTGAATGCCAGTGTCAGCTGGCCATTAATCAGCTTAAATCCAAATCCTCCTGTTTTAATGAGCTTTTGGCTGGAACCACAGAGAAGTGCATGATCTTAACCATTGTAGTGCCAAGGTTTTCTGGCACTCCTGCTGGCAAAGTGGTTGTCTCTTCTTCTTCTTCTTCTTCTTCTTCTTCTTCTGAATGCCACTCTTATTGTGCTGGCAAGTTCTGAATGATGATG
Source organism: Rhineura floridana (assembly GCF_030035675.1). Taxonomy (NCBI): domain Eukaryota; kingdom Metazoa; phylum Chordata; class Lepidosauria; order Squamata; family Rhineuridae; genus Rhineura; species Rhineura floridana. The sequence continues at coordinate 16,778,859 of NC_084495.1, read as the reverse complement.
GCACTGTAAGAATGTGCTAAAAAAAGCTCCCAGAAGCAGAAAAGACTGCTGTGGGGCATTCTAATATTTTAAGAGGTCCATGACACACACAGCATGCCCCTTCCTCCACCCCCCCCACTGCCCCACATGCATGCTTTAAAAAAAAGAAAAGAAAATTGAGAATGTGTACATTTTGATATGTCATTTTGGGCAAGCAGAAATAATTATTTCTGGGGCAAAGCTGGGGAATTCTCCCTAAATTATATCCATTTATCAAGAGAACAATTAATGCAAAGCTCACTAACGGCTGGAACATTTTTATTTTCTACTTTTGGTAGCATGCGCACATCCAGGTTTCTAAGGGTCTGGAACTCCCATGCCATCCTCAATTACTTTGGCAAGAGCTTCTCTACATGCTGCAGGGACCTCCCACTGCTTTTCCCCTGCAAATGAAATTCTCAGCCAAGGATGGGTCTGGAGCTTTTTGGCACAGGCAGAGTGTATAGCTGTAGCTGTGGGGAGCGAGAAATGCACTTGATGCATCCAGCAGACAAACGACAGTTGTTTTTAACTAGCTAATTAATTGCCATGGACAGGAGGGAAAGGGGGAGGGAGAGAAGGTGACGTGGCATTTTAATTCCTGAGCACATAACAGTGTGTGCAGAGGAAGAGAGGACAGGAATCAAACATGGGCTGAGATCATGGGCACTCAAAAAGGCATTCTTTGCAGCTTCACTGTGACAGAGAATTCACTTCCCATGAACGTGCACCAAAATCCTAAGCCAAAGGTGGTGAATCTCAGGCCCAGGTGCTGCATGGGGCCCTTCAAGTATGTCTATCTGGCCCTTGGAACTAGGGCTGTGCACAGACCCACCTGATCAGCCCTGTGGTTCCAAGGGGGGCATCTGGCTAATCTGCCCTGGGTCAACCTGGGGACCACCTGCCCTGGCTCAGAGCCACTCTCAAATAAGTTTGGGGGTAGGACTAATGTTTCGTTAGGGTTTTCAAAAGCCAGACTGCATCTTCTTCCCCTCCTTTTGACCAAGAGCGGGATCGTGCAAGGTGGTGTTTTGCAAGGCGCTTTCCTGTAGGAAAGCACCTTGCAAAAGAACACCCTGCACCATCACTCCCTCAACTCATCAGCTGATGAGCCCAAGCAGCGATCCTGATGAGCCAAAGAGCTGCAGCTGCCTCTTCTTCCTGCCTGATGTCCCGCCCCCTGACAGTCCCAGATTGCTCTAGGCCATCCAATCCAACTCGCAGCAATCCATAGCAGTCTGAAACTGACTTGGTCAAGGCCCCAAAATGTCCAAGTGTGCCGGCTAAATTTGAGGCACAGCCCTACTTGCAACTCTCCCCAGGCCACTCCCCAGCCAAATCCTTCACTGGTCCTGCTTTTCACCCTTTTGGGGGCTTGCAAAACACCATGCATGGCTCTAGGTAAGCCCCTCACTTTGCACAGGGCTTTGCAGGTGCAGCTGTCTCTTGACTGGCCCCACATATGATGTCATATATGGTGCCTGTTGTAGGACAGGTGAGTGTGGCTTGGCAAAAATGGTCTCAGGGGCTAAATGGGAAAGGATGGGAGGCCCGATTCAACCGTGGGCTACCGTTTTCCCAGTACTGCTCTGCAGCACCACATTCATTCATTTCCGTGCTGAATGAATGAATGAATGAATACTAAGCAGGAGACAATCACCTGAAGCTACCTGCATGGCTGGAATCCCTCTCCAAATGCTCCCCATTTTTTTAAAAAAAAATATGATAGATGCAGGAAATCACTAGTTATGCGCGTCACATTTGGGGAAAAGAGCAGCAGGATAAAATGCTGGCAGACCAAGCAGGCAGGCAGGCAGACCAAGCCTGTCTGCCTGGGATGCTATTTTGTAAATGTATCTTTTAACATGATTTAATTACATTTTAAAAGCAGTAACCCAGAGAGAGAACCAAATGCCCCAATGTTTACACTGCTCATGCATTAGGAAACATCCCAAGTTGGCTCGTAGCTTGAAATGAATTAACATCTTATTATTTTCTGGGCTACAGGCTCGTGGAGGAGGCTTCTGCTGATCTTTGGAGACCCGACTGAACCAATCGCCAGGGTTCAGGAAGAGACCGAAAGCCCCCTTTCTATTTATCTGCACATTAATAAAATGTGGCCCAATAACAAAGGAGAGTTTGGATGCCCCAAGGAATTGTGACAGTGTTTTGTGCTGTCCTGGTTCTTCCTAAGGAAAGTGTTCTTGAAGGCATACATTTTAGTGTCATGGCCAACAATCAGCCATCATGGGATGTACCTAACTAGTGTGGTGTAGTGGTTAGAATGTAGGACTAGGGCCTGTGAGGCCAGGGTTCAAATCCCCACTCAGCCACAAAGCTTCCTGAGTGACCTTGGGTCTAATCTACCTCACAGGGTTGTTGTGAGGATAATAATGAGGAGGAGGAGGATCACGTAAACCCCACCGAGCTCCTTGGAGGAAAAGTAGGGCATAAACGTAACAACAGAATAAAAAATAAATCAGTTCTAATCATAGTAGATCCCCTGAAATTAATGGACCTAATTAATCATGTCAATTAATTTCAAGGCCTACTCCAAGTATGATTAACACTGGATACAACCTTCCTGCTCAGTGAACATGCATTCACTGGAGAACCCATAGCGCAATGTAAAGGACTCAGATTCATTTCCATGCATCCAGCATCAGAGGACGGAATTGTTGGGTGCCTGCCAAAGGCCCCACTGCTGCAACAGCCCCACTGCTGGACCCAAGATCTTTCTGGCCCCACTGCTCTTCCTCCTCGCTGTTCCGATCTGATCACCTACCCTCTCCAAGCAAATGCCAAGTGACAAGAGCATAAGGAGATGAAACATTTTGCTCCACTTGTGATGCGCTCGCCCCCTCTAGGCAGCTGTATGGATTGGGACGAAGGGGAGAGGGCAAGCAAGTGGGCTGAAAAGTGGCAAGAAGCAGGTGGGTGGATTTGAAGAATGAAGGGAGGAGTTTGGGGGGGGGAGTCCAGTAAGGGCAAATTGATGGAGAGGGTGCTGACTCCCAGACAACAGGACTCCCAAGTGGTTGTCAACAAAAGGCAACAAGTGGGACCCGAAAAACAATTCTGAAGCATATGGCACTGCTGTTCAGTCTTACAGCCACCCAGCCATGCCTTTTTGCAGGATATGCCATTCCGTCTGGAGTGGCCAGTGGGGAGGGGTGCCACTGCAGATTTGGTTTCCCAGCAGTGGCATCACCCAGAGTGCCTCAATCGTGCTGTTGCCTTGTTCCACTCCTGTACCATCCTGACACCACTACCAGGAGCCCAGGGCCATGGTACTGCCCTGCCTCACCAGCTGTGCCTGCATTCTGTTATCCCATTTCCTATAGTCTTTCAGTCCCCGCCCCCCAGTGAGTCAGCATACTGTAACCACTGAGAATGCTGCCCCCCCATTTAGAGCTCTTCCCCCTGGAAAAAATTTTTTTGTTGAACTTCTGCAAAACGTGGGATTTCTGGACCTTGCTGCTATCTCCCTCTTGTGCCTGGATAGTGCCATTTTAGCTTTGTAAGGATCTGCACTCAGAGAAGAACTCTGCTGTTAGTACATAGGATTAAAGCACAACAAACAGAATCCCAATAAAAGTAAGAGCACCTGCAAAATCCAGAAACACTTGCACCATATAAGCAAACTGCAAGCTAAACCAATGAATGATGCAGTGTAATAAGTGTATCTTACTTATTTATTTTTGTTAATGCATGGATTTATATCCTGCCTTTTTATAAAGGTTCAAAGCAACTAACAGCCACATCATCATCATCATCATATACAGCAGCAACAATAACAACAGTATTAAAAAAAGATAAAACAATTTCAGAATTCCAATAACATTATATTTCAGCATTCATCTAGCAAGTGGGACAAAAAATTTACTCAGGGAAGGCCAATCAAAACAAAAGCCTTTTGAAAAGCCTGAAATGTAGCTGCCCATCACAGCTCTACTGGGAGTTCCAAAACTGTGCAGCCACAACAGAACAACCCCTCTGTCTCATAGTCCCCGTCTCATAGACCTAGGATATGGAAACACTAAGAGGGCCTCTGATTAAGATCTCAGTGGGCAAGCAGGGATCGTACTGGTGCAGGTAGTCCATCACAAAGGTTGGGCCCAAACTATGTAAGGCTTTAAAGGTTCGAACCACCATGATAAATGGGGGGGGAATGGAAATGGACTGCCTTACTTATGGCGACCCTATGAATAGGGTTTTCATGGTAAGCGGCATTCAGAGGGGATTTACCATTGCCGTCCTCTGAGGCTGAGAGACGTGATTGGCCCAAGGTCACCTAGTGAGCTTCATGGCTGTGTGGGGATTCAAACCCTGGTCTCCCAGGTCATAGTCCAGCACCTTAACCACTATACCACATGGGCCCAGAAATGCATTGGGAGCCATGTAGTTGGCATAATACAGGTTTTAGTGAATCTGACTGCCATCAGGCCACCTTTTGAACTAGCTGAAGTTTCTGGACCACCTTTAAGTCTTGCCTAACTTTTTTTTAACATGGATTTTGATGGAACCCAGGTTTATCTAATTTGGTCTGGATCTAAATCATTGTGACAGTGCTTAAATTGCAGGCTTAGCCTCTTCATCTTTTCTGACAGCCCCCTACAACGGGGGGGGGGAGAGGAATCAAGGGACATGGGGCTTGTTGATTTCTGTCTTTCTTTATATCTTTTTGTATCAGGCCCTTCCTCCAATCTGGAGCACAGGGTGGCTTCACATAGTAAATCATGAAAACAACTATCTAAAATAAGCATAGCCATAACATCACTGCATTGTACTTTTTACACAATGAGCAGCAACTCTAAGTATCTAAAGGGGGCGGCTGCACCTCCAACATAACAGCAAGGACTCCCCTATCTTTTCTTCCATCATACAAACACTGTGTTATAATGATTTTATTCTGTCTGTGTTTTAAAAAACGGTTGATTTTATCTATATTTTGATAATTTTATTATGTCTGCTTTTGTAACAAAAGGTTTGTTGCTTTTATTGCCATTTTCCTTATGAATATTTTATATAAATTGCTTAGATTTTTTTTTTAAAAAAGCAGTATATACATCTTGTTAATTAAGTTAATAAAATTAACAACTGTTACTGAAATATTAAAAATGCTCTTAAGATGCTGTGCTCCCCTCCCCCTCTTTTGCCATTTTATCTGGAATATATCCAAGAGTAGATCTTGAAATCTTGTTAAAAACCTCACCCGCTCCTGCTGAAAGCAGAGCCCTGGAATTCAGTGTTTCCACGCTACCTCCTTTGGATGAAATGGGCACAGGATTTCAGTGTTGGTTAGAGCACACCGCCCTTCTCCTCAAACTTCTTTTGCCTTGCCTGCTTTCCACTGATACTAGTCGCACCTCCTTTGCTCCAGCGAGAGGGTTCAGTAATGTCAGGAGTTGGTCGGACAAAATGAGCACCAATTATCTGCTCGCCTGAGCTGAAAATGCACCAGGTACTGGAAACGTCACAGGTGATGCTGTGTTTATCAGAGAGAGGGGAGTAACAAATGGTCGCCATTACAAAGGTGCATAATCTGGCAATTATGACAATTTGTTTTGCTGACACCACCAGCAAACAGTTATTAGAAAAGCCAAATATGACCAGATTATATATGTCTGTACCCAGTCCATAAACAAAGCAGTGGGGACGGGGGAGGGAGAAGAATGGGGGGGGGAAGCAGTGTGGTCCCTTGCAATAAAGAAAAAAAAAGAAACAGTGGCAAACTATTAAGGCTCTTTGGAAAAAAGGAGTTTTTACAAAGTAAGCAAGGCTCATTTTCTTTGGTTGAGTGTTGATTCCCTAGCGTGCTCTCAGTAAGTAATTAGAATGGCCCAGTGAATGTCAGCATTCTGCTTGTTTATTCCCATTATTTTATCATTTTAAAAACCCTCTAGGTGATGAGACATGCAGTATAGAACATAATTACCATTATTAGCATACTAATTGGACACAAAAATAGGCCAACTACAAGGTAGCCAACTGAATAATTTCACATTAATCAAACACCAGAGTGAATAAGCCCATTGTTGAATTGACAGCTCCCATAATTGGCAATATTTCCCCCCCCCCACAAAAATATATCAGAATTTCTCTGTACCAGAGGCAGCGTGATACTCTGTAATTTAGTCATTTCCCCACGTTCCCATCTTTACATTTCTACACCAAGTTTGAGTTCAAGGAAACATCACGATAAGGAGGTGAAGTCTATTAGCAAGTGGACTTAAGCGTATAAAAGGCCTGACCGTTAACAACCGATTCACATGATAAGCAAACAAAAGAGCTAGCAATGAATTTAGATACTTGTTACTTCCAGCATTCCATTTTAGCCTCAAATGCACATAAAGGCTCACAATAACATTGGAAAGGGAGAAGACACTTTACCTGAAAGTGTAATTCACCATCTTAGGAAATTACATGAGAAAATTGCAAGCATTATTTATTTATTTATTTATATAAAAAGTGATGTCTGGATGATTCACTTTTCTCTCTCTTTTTTTGCTAACCAGGGCTCAGCCCAATTTGAACATAAGTATGTAAGAAAAAGCCCTTCTGCATCAGGCCAAAGGCCCATCTAGTCCAGCATCCTTTTCTCACAGTGGCCAACCAGATGCTCATGGGAAGCTCACAAGCAGGACCTGAGCCCAAGAGCACTCTCCCCACCTGCAGTTTCCAGCAACTGGTCTCCCTAATTTCAGATATAGTACTTCTGGTATAAAGGAAATTCTTGGGCCCTCTCCCATCTATGACCTAGACATATATAAACTTGCTTCGCTTCAGAGATCAGGCATCTTCAGACCAGCCGTATGGTCATAGCTCAATCCTGCTTGTGGGTGTTCCATGGACATCTGGTTGACCACTGCAAGAACAGAGTGCTGGGCTAGATGGGCCTTTGGTGTGATCCAGCAAGGCTCTTATTATGTCCTTAAATGGAAAATAAAGCAACATGATCAAATCCAGGGGAGGGAGAAGAAGCGTCAATGGATAGCAAGGTATAGGGATGGAAGGATCTGTCAATTTCGGTTTACTCTGTTTCTCATTTTCCCAGTCTTAACGCTCGGATCTCTACCATTTAGCAATTTGCAATTTTAAAAAAAATCCTCACGAAAATTCATCAGCATTATACTGCAAATTTCTTCTAATGCATTTTTGTTTGCATTTTTGACTAATGCATACGTTTTTCCAAGTTATTTTTTCCCTAATATAATGCATTTTTGCATGTTACTTTCACTGATATATTCATTTTTCTGGACATTTCCCCCTAATACTGTGTATACATATCTGTAAGCATTGTTTAGTTGGAGAACTGCATCACAATGTTCGGATAAGTGTGAATTTTGAAGGATGCCTGTGTTTCAGTTCTTATATTGTTTCAGAAAGTGCAAATTTGATATATTCACCTGTAAATGAGAACTGAATTGAATTTCCCCTCCATCCCTAGCAATGAAAGAAAGGAGAGCTGTGAAAATAAGTAGATGTTGTAAAGATTAGGGACGGAAAAGAGGTTTGCATGGGACAGAGGGAAAGGATGCCAAAAGGGGGAAAGTGAGGAGGCTTGGAGGCATCCCAAACAACATTCATTTTATGGCCACAGGAAAGACAAATCTATCATGAAACTGATATGCTGTACCCCCCCCCCCAGGCTTTCAAAAATGTAACATTGGAAAGGCAAGAGGTTCAGCAATATTGTGTTTGTCTTGAATTTCCTTTCCTTTGAATTGTTAAATACAGGCGAGTTCTTCCATAGGCATCTGAATTTTTAATTGAATCCCTTCTTTCTGTGATTTTCAGAGCTCTGGGTACTTATCAACCAAGAAACGTCTGGAATGCTGAAGAACAGGATGGGCAGGTATCCTCCATCTTGTCAGCAACTTGTTATCCTGCAGGAGATGATGACAGTTGATTGACAAGTGTTCCACTACACCACTCCAATGGGAGCTGTGGGACATTTCCATGGCCACACACCCCAGTTCTATACATACCACTTGTGCCTCTTGGTTGGCATCTGGGAGCCAGATTTGGCCCTAGAATCATGGCTGGCTCCAGGTCTGAATGAGCATTCCCAAGAATGCCATTGGTGGGGCCATTCTTATGTGGATGGGCTTCTCTAAGCTTCTCTGGGGATGGTGGTTATGTTGTAGCATGGTAGAAGAGTGTCCTGGGGAAGGACTGTAGCTTAGTGACAAGAACATCTTATTTGCATGTTGGAGGTCCCAGGTTCAACCCCCAGCATCTCCAGTTAGGCCCTAGAAAGATTCCATGGCTGAAATCCTGGAGAGCCACTGCCAGTCAGTGTTGGCAATACTGACGGATCATTAGTCTGACTCGGTGTAAGGCAGCTTCCTATGTTCCTATGTTCCTGTGTTCTTCTTCCATTATTTTATAACTATAAGGAGTGCCAATCTCTTGTGAGCAGCAGCCAGCAAGTGCTCATCATTTTGTTTTCCTCAGAATGCCCAGGATGTTGAATCAGCTGCCAGTGAGGGACTGTGTGCATATGCATATATGGTAAGGGTGCCCACAGGCAAAACATTTATTTGATCGACATCGTACAAGTCAGCCACACAGTACATGACACAATGATCCAATACATGACTCTCCAGAAATGTGACTTCATTGTTGTTATGTGCCTTCAAGTTGATTACGACTTATGGTGACCCTATGAATCAGTGACCTCCCATAGCATCTGTCATGAACCACCCTGTTCAGATCTTCTAAGTTCAGGTCTGTGCCTTCCTTTATGGCATCAATCCATCTTTTGTTTGGCCTTCCTCTTTTTCTACTCCCTTCTGTTTTCCCCAGCATTATTGTATTTTCTAGTGAATCATGTCTTCTCCTGATGTGCTCCAAGTATGATAACCTCAGTTTCATCATTTTAGCTTCTAGTGACAGTTCTGGTTTAATTTGTTCTAACACCCAATTATTTGTCTTTTTCATAGTCCATGGTATGCCCAAAGCTCTCCTCCAACACCACATTTCAAATGAGTTGATTTTTCTCTTATCCGCTTTTTTCACTGTCCAACTTTCACATCCATACATAGAGATCGGGAATACCATGGTCTGAATGATCCTGACTTTAGTGTTCAGTGATACATCTTTGCATTTGAGGACTTTTCCACTTCTCTCATAGCTGGCCTCCCCAGTCCTAGCCTTCTTCTGATTTCTTGACTATTGTCTCCATTTTGGTTAATGACTCTGCCAAGGTAATTATAATCCTTGACAAGTTTAATGTCCTCATTGTCAAATGTAAAGCTGAATAAATCATCTGTTGTCATTACTTTAGTCTTCTTGATGTTCAGCTGTAGTCCTGCTTTTGTGTTTTCCTCTTTAACTTTAATCAACATTCGTTTCAAATCATTACTGGTTTCTGCTATTAGTTTGGTATCGTCTGCATATCTTAAATTAATGATATTTCTCCCTTGAATTTTTGCACTTCCTTCATCTTGGTCCAATCCCGCTTTCTGTATGATATGTTCTGCATATAGATAAAACAAATAGGGTGATAAGATACACCCCTGTCTCACACCCTTTCCGATGGGGATCCAATCTGTTTCTCCATATTCTGTCCTTACAGTAGCCTCTTGTCCAGAATATAGGTTGCGCATCAGGACAATCAGATGCTGCCCTCATTTCTTTTAAAGCATTCCATAGTTTTTCATGATCTACACAATCAAAGCTTTGCTGTAATCTATAAAGCACAAGGTGATTTCCTTCTGAAATCCCTTGGTCCGTTCCATTATTCAACGTACGTTTGCGATATGATCTCTGGTGCCTCTTCCCTTTCTAAATCTAGGTTGGACCTCTGGCATTTCTTGCTCCATATATGGTAAGAGCCTTTGTTGTAGAATCTTGAGCAGTACTTTACTTGCATGGGATATTAAGGCAATAGTTTGATAATTATTGTATTCCCTGGGATCCCCTTTCCTTGGAATTGGGATGTATATGGAACGTTTCCAGTCTGTGGGCCATTGTTTAGTTTTCCATATTTCTTGACAAATGTTTGTCAAAATTTGGACAGTTTCAGTCTCAGCGGCTTGTAGCAACTGTATTGGTATTCCATCTGTTCCTGGTGATTTGTTTCTTCCAAGTATTTTAAGAGCAGCTTTCACCTCACATTCTAAAATTTCTGGTTCTTCATCACACGGTTCCTCCATGAATGAATCTGTCATCCTTGCATCTCTTTTATAGAGTTCTTCAGTGTATTGCTTCCATCTTCCTTTTATTTCATCTCGGTCAGTCAGTGTGTCCCCCTGTTTATTTGTTTGTTTGTGTATTTATTATTACATGATTTCATGATTGAAACCCAAGGCGGCTTACATATGGTTCCCAGGCAGTCTCCCATCCAGGCACTGACCAGACCTGACCCTGCTTAGCTTCAGCAGGGTGCTGGCCTTATGGGCCTTCAGATGTTGATTATTCAACATCCCTACTCATGGTTTAAATTTCCCTTTAATTTCTCTAATCTTTTGGAACAGGGCTCTTGTTCTACCCTTTTTGTTTTCTTTTTCTATTTCTATACAATAACTATTGTAATAGTTCTCTTTGTCCCTACTTAATAGTTGCTGTACTGTTGCATTTAGGGTTCTAACCGTGTTTCTACCTCCTTTTGCTTTTTCTTTCTTTCTCTCTTTAACCATTTTAAGAGTTTCTTCAGTCATCCATTGAGGTCTTTCTCTCTTTTTAACTAAAGGTATTGTCTTTTTACATTCTTCCCTCATAATGTCTCTGACTTCACTCAATAGTTCTTCTGGTTCTCTGTCAACTAAGTTTAAAGCCTCAAATCTATTCCTTATTTGATCTTTATATTCTTCTGGGATGTTCTTTAAATTGTATTGTGACATTATGATTGCTTTGTTCTTCTTTTTTAGCTTTACTCTGATTTTCGATATGACCAGTTCATGATCTGTAACACAGTGTGCTCCTGGTCTTATTTTTCACAGAGTATGGAACTTCTCCATCTTCTGTTTCCAATTATATAATCAATTTGTTTCCTTTACTGACCATTTTGGTGATGTCCATGTGTACAGTCGTCTTTTTGGTTGCTCAAAGAAACAAATTACTCCCTTCCCAGAATTCAATAAGTCTTTCTCCTGCTTCATTTCTGTCTCCTAAGCCCCATTTTCTCACAATTCCTAGTTCTTCTCTGTTATCTACTTTTGCATTCCAGTCCCCCATGATTATCAGAACATCTTGTTTTAGTGTGTGATCAATTTAGTCCCTTACTTCTGTGTAAAATCTCTCCAATTCCTCTTCTTCTGCATTTGCCATTGGAGCATAGACTTGGATGATGGTTATGTTAATAGGTTTCTTATTAAATCTCATTGATATAACTCGCGTTATAGTTCCTAATTACTTTTGCTACATCACTTCTCACTATTAAAGCAACCCCTTTTCTTCTTAATTTCTCATTTCCTGCATAAAATATTTTGTAGTTGCCTGATTGAAAATGTCCCATTCCCGTCCATTTTAATTCACTCACGCTAAGTATTGTAATGTTGATATGTTCCATTTCTTGCTTGACAATTTCTAACTTTCCCTGGTTCATGCTTCTCACATTCTATATTCCTATTGTGAGCATCATACAACTCCTGACTCTCCTTTCGCATCCTTTCACATCTGTGCATATCAGCCTCTGGGCTTCTTTTTGGCTTTGACCCAGTGGCGTCATTTGTCACAGCGCTACTTGTCCTTGTCCTTTGTTCTTCCCCAGTAGCTCGGTGAGTGCCTTCTGTCCTGGGAGTCTCATCTTCCAGCACTATCTCGTGTTGCATTTTGGATACTCTGTTCATAGGGTTTTTGTGGTAAGAGGTATTCAGAGGTGATTTACCATTGCCTTCCTCTGAGTTTGGATGAATCTTAGTCTGGTGTCTCGACTTTGACCATTCCACTAGCCTCTTGGTCTAGACTCCTGACGGCATTGCTCTTCAGCCTCTTCGACACTCTCAAACCCCCTCACCATTTTGAGGTGTGCATCCTAGAGGGGGAATTGTTGTTATTGTTGTTGTTGTCTGTTGTTTGTTGTTGTTGTTTATTTCTACCCCGCCTTTTGGTCAAAAGGCCCTCAAGGTGGCTTACAAAAAATACAAATATAAAATACATCAATAAAAACAATACAATTTACAATTAGCAATACATAAATATATAAATGTGGGTGAGAAGTATGGGCACTGGAGAAGTCCAAAGGAATGGATCTTGAGAGGAAAGACCTGGAGGAGAGATCCTTTCTCCATGATGACTGAGCTGATGGATTAGCGATGCCATGCTACTCAGAGTGGATTTAGTCCAGACACCACTGACTGCCCCAACCCAGATCATCAAATGGCACCAGTCTCTTCACTCCGGGCTCGCTCCTGTGACTTTAGGTGCTGTAAAATAAATGCTAAAAGCATAGGATGCTGCCCGATCCCGGGCAAACCACTGGTCCATCTAGTTCAATACTGTGTACAGTCCAGCTGGGAAAGACTCCTGTCCAAAACCCTGGAGAGCCACTGCCAGGCTGCATTCAGATGTAGGATTTATTGTGTTATTTTTTCCTGAATATAATGCTAGTGCTTCTTTCCCAATTTCTGTTGTTCCATTCACACTGCAGTACCTATTGCATTATTGCACTGGGGGATTTTCATCAATGCACATCTGTGTCATGTTAAATTACATTCACACCAGTGGATGTGGTGTGACATAACAGTGGACAGCAGACGTCATCACAAATATTGTCCCCCCCACCCTTTATATGCATGCACACTTCTATATGCCAGAATACCACCACAAATTTCATTATGTGAGTGGCAGTGTTATGATCCCAAGAAAACCATGGGGAAAATAACATAAACTCCCGTGATTTTCTGGGTTAATGGAGTTGCAAACAGATTTTTTTCTTGGAAATAAACAGTGCGGAAATCAGTGCTAAACTTCCACTTGATTCCACTAGATTTCCAGAAGGGACTTTTATGTCAAGTGAAAAATCACATAAAACATGGAAATTAACAGGTAAGGCAACACTGGGAAATCAGAATAAAATGCTGTCTGAATACAGCCCTAGTGGTTGTACACTTGCCTTCCCCAACAGTGGCTCTCCAGGATTTCAGACAGGAGTCCTTCCTAGTGTTGTACCTGAGACCTTTTGCATGCCAAGCATGTGCTGTACTGCTGGATCGTAGCCCTTTCCAGGGCAGAGGATCTGGAATTAATCCAATATTTGTTGGTAGCAGGGAAAAATGTTTAGAAGACTGTGAAAGGATGCTGTGGTTGATTGATAAATACTGGCCGAATACTGATGGATAAAAATTTAGCGTCTTAAAAAATCAGTTTTGGCGGTGGTGGTGTCACAAGTTATCTCAAATTAAGAGAGAACAGAATAGATGTCCACAAATGTCTTTTTCTGGAAAAAAATGTAACATTTAATTTTGTTTTGGAGAATACAGAATATTGTTTTCAGAATGCTATTGCTAGTGTTGAGAGTCTGCTTGGATTACTATGTAAAATCCATTTGAATTTTCTCTTTTTTTAAAAAAAATACTTTGTTATATATACTTGTTGGGATTCATAAAATTCTTAATAACAAAAAAATCAGAAAAGACCATCCATTCACCTTATCATAGCTTATTTCTGTTTGTTTGTTTAAGTGGTGAAAACAAATGCATGATGTTTCTATATTTAGCTTTAAGGATCTAAATCCTCACTGAGCCTCCTTGCCTCAGAATGTAGACTGGATTTTATTGAGATCCATGAGGCCTAGTGGTACATCACTGACCAAAACCACAAACAGTGGTTTGCAGTTTCTATTTGCCCTGTGGCATCTACTGTTCTGAATGCTACCACTCATGTGCTTTGCATTTCATTAGCCTTCCATAAAATTTATGACCACCAAGTGGTTCCGCAAACAATATAGGGAATATAGATCTTGACCAGGCACGTTGCTTGCCTGTGGCATACAACCTGATTTTGAAGATAAGGCTGGCTCTTAAATGGTGTGTATGAAGTGAAACAGAGATGGAAAAAATAGAAAAGACTATTATAGTGCAATTCTATACATGTCTACTCAGAAGTATGAAAAGCCCAAGTAGATCTGGCCAAAGGCCTATCTAATCCAGCATCCTGTCCTCCCAGTGGCCAACCACTTGTACGTTGCCCAGAGTGGCTGGATAGCCAGCCAGATGGGTGACTAAGAAATTCAATAAACAAATAAATAAATAACCAGATGCCCGGGGAAACCCCACAAGCAGAATTTGAGTGCAAGAGCACTCTCCACACTTGTGATTCCCACCAGCTGGTATTCAGAGACATACTGTAAATTCCATTGAGTTCATTGGGGCTTACTCTCAGTAAACATATTTAACTGAGATTTCAGGAACTGAAATCAGTCACAAGCACATGCAGTTGGTATTTATTCACATTGTCGTCACCAGATTTTTTTTAAGTCCCCATATGCTACATAATTAATGACATTGTTGTGATGTTTCTACACATTGAAAATAATGTAATTTACATAGATACTAAGTTATGTAAATTACTTTAAATAGGGGACAGCAAGGCAAATAGCATAGCATTGGGTGGAAATTGAACTGTAGTGGAACAGAAACAGCTCTGATTGTTTCAAACACAGGCTGGAATGGAAATTGCTGCCTTCTTACATCCCTACTTGTATGAAGTTAAGCTGAAAGTCACATGTGGCCCATGAGCACAGATTCCTCACCTTTTGTGTACAGGATTTCAACCAGGCCATGCACTCTTATCCTTGGGAACCCACAAGGTCCAAGAGCCACCTCCATTTGCTGATGGACGCTCTGCAGCACCAAAGCCATCCCCAACTCAGGAGGGGGGAAGTGTTGCAGGAGCTATCTTCATCATAGTCTGTTCCCTCCCATTGATAAGCCAGGTCCTGCCCTGGTATATATTCCTGCTGCATTTATAGGTGTGCCTGTATAATGAGGGGTGGGGTAGGATTAGCACAGATGTACTCCATCTAGAGATGAGCAAATATGTTTTTGGTTTCTCTCCATTTCTCATTTTTCCAGTCTTAAGTTCCATTCTTCAGATTTCCACATCAATTTGGGGTTTGTTTGTTTTTAAGTCCTCATAAAAACTCATCAGCATTTTAGTGCAAATTTCACCTCATGTTCACTTTCTTGTATGCAATTCTGCTTGATATACACATTTTTGCCAAGCAGTCTTCCCTCACATAATGCATTTTTGTGTGATGTTTTCACTTACATATGCAGTGATGTGCGCATGTTACCCAAGTACGTGCATTTTTATACACGTTTCTTGGCTGGAGGACTGCATTGAAAAATTCAGAGAAGTGTGGATTTCAGAGAATGGCTGTGTTTTAGTTTGCATATTGTGTTGGAACACGTAAATTAGGTAAATTGGCCTTTAAATATGAACTGAATTGAGTTTCTGCTCCATTCCTAACTTCTCTCCCCTGCCACCCACGCCATGCCCCATTCTCAGCTATGCCACTGTTGGGATTTGACCAGCAAACTCTTCCAACCAAGGAAGCCGCCCACTCGTGTTCCAGGGTGAACTCTCAATGAACACATCCAGCTTTTACCAAATGCTCACTAGGAAAGCTTGTAGATGCTGGGCAGATTCCAAACTGAACCAAATGAGGGTGCCTAGCACTTGTTGTAGCCATCTGAGTCAAGAGTCATTTGTGATATGGCATTTTTCCTTAAAGGCAAAAATGTATATTACAACCAGGTCCAACATTATTAGCACAGAGAGAAATTCAGGCAGACCTCTTGGCGGATTCTACCCTGATCATCAGACATACTGAAATAATGTAAAATCGACAGTGCTAAATTTGAAGTTAGTGGTCCAGAAATTGCTACCTGTCATCTACATCGGGGATAACCAATGTGGTACCCTCCAGATGATGGGCCCCTCCAGACTGGTGTTTCATTGTGGGTGTATTCTGCAACATGTTCTTGACACAAAGTTAGTGCAGTAGTGGTGGATTTATTCTGCTTTAGTTTGTTCTGTGATAATTAGCCGATGCCACCACATTATTGCTGTCTGGAGGGGCTATAGCACAACAAAGGCAGGACCAACCCCCCCTCCGAATATTTGTGGTATAAAAAGTTATGGGGTTTCAGCAAGAAGGTACAGGATATGCACTGATTTGAAATGAAGCAGTGTGGCCACCCCAGAATGTTTGCAGGCATGACCAATATTGAAAGCAAGATCATGTGTGACTACCCTATTAACCTCATGAGCAGAAGTCATCATGTATGTGCAATAAGAAGGATGTCTGGAGGGCCCATTGTTGAACTGCAACCCCCATAGCCTCTGACCATTGGCCATGCTGAGTGGGGCTGATGGGAGCTGAAGGCCAACAACATCTGGAAGGCACCACATTGGCTGCCCTTGATCTAGATGTGCCCAGAACAATGGAGATGGTCTGAGCAAGGCTGAAGTCTCGCATCTAATGCTTGACAAAGTTCCAGCCTTTTTTCATTTCTTTTCTTTTCTTTTGGAAGGAGCTCATGATAAGAACATGAACAATGCCAAACAGCAAGGGAGATGCAGATCAAGGATTCTAGAGAATGTTCCTGGGGAGAGTGGCAGAGCTTGAAGGAAGGTGAACAGCAGAGACACAGTAAGTCAGAGGCACGTCCACAGCTAAACCTGCTGTCTTTGGGCTCAGCTCAGGATGGGAGATTCAGTCAAAGAGGAAGGCACAGGATGAAGCAACAGGGCATCTCACCGGTGTGATTGTGTCCCAGAGACCATGCAACAAATGCCCTATATCCGGCCAGACTTTGGACTTAGAAACCAGTTCCCCTAGGCCACATACAAAGTCACTTTCAGAGCTTGGAAGATTACTTTTTAAAAGGAACAAATTACAATTACTGTTACATGGCCCCAAAAAGGAATAAATTATCATGGCCATTAACAATTGTTCTGAAAGGAATTGATGACTTTACAGTTATTTATTTATTAAATTTATATCCCCTTCCTCCCAGTAGGAGCCCTGTTACTCAAAAGTAATCACTATAATTACAGTAGTTGCTTAAAAAAAACACTAGAGTGCCTACAAGGTGTTGGCCTTGGCTGCTGCACACCTAAGTAGCCGAAAACAACATTAAAAATACACACAAGCAGAGGTAATAGAATATTTCCTTGTATCCATAAGATAGCAGTGGTGGTCTCTCCGCTGGTAAGGGAGGTGGGGAGGGAGGCCACCACTCAGATCTTTGCACGTCAGACCAAGTGCAACCCCCAGTAATGCCCAAAAGTAATGCTGGAAACATTACAATTACTCCTCAAAAGTAATAAAATTATTCCTCGTTCTGCTACAATCAAAATGGAAAGAAATTACCCACTCCTTCCTCAAAAAAGTAATAAATTACAAGTCATTCATTTTTTATAACTAATTATTTTCAAGCTCTGGTCACTTCTGAAACTTGGGGAAGTGTCAAGACCAGTTTGTGACATGATGTGGGGGGGGCACCTTAACTCCATGCAAAAGTTCAAGAGTTCTGCTGAGCCTGGTCAGCTTGGAGGCAGCTAAAGAAGCTCATCATCCACTACCGGAGCATGTGCAAGGTCTTGTTACTAACATATAAAGTCCTGAACTCGGGACCAGGTTACCAGACACACCACCTGCCCCTGTATAGACCTGTAAGATCACTGAAGGATGCATACACCCCCCCGCCCCAGATGAAAAAAATTCCTCACCTCTGGTGGAGAGCATTGAGCTTCCACTGTCATGGTAGCATGGTGAGCCTGTAGCCTTGTGACCAAAACAAGGATCAAAGAACAGTAGAGGAGGATTATAGGGTGGCAGTAAAGATGGAAGGATCTGCCAGTTTTAGTTCTCTCTGAGTGCTTTCACACTGCGCTTTATTCTGTTATTCTGATGATTTCTTACCTGGTAATTTGCGCATATTATTTGAGCTTTCCCACGACATACCAGGTAGCTCTGGAATTCTGGTGGACTGTAGTGCAAGTGTAGTGCTAATTTCCGCAATAAATTATACCAGAAATAATCCATTAGCAAGGTTGGGAACCCAGAAGATCGCGGGAGTGTTTCGCTAGCTGCTGCCACTCATATGACAGGCATCCCAGCATGCAGTGTGTTCCCGCCCTTTAGTCACGTAGGTGTTGTGGGTTTTTTTGCCTGACGAAGGTAGTACCAGTATTCCGGTATTATCAGCACAGATAGCAGCAACATTTCCCACACACACCCGTCTTGATACAACTAAAACAATTTAAAAAGTCAGATCCTAAAGGGAGAGGGCTTGCATGGCAACGGGACAAGATCTTAGACCTCCTACACAGTGGGGAACAGTGTGCATGGGTGAGGGAAGAAAACAAGCCATGTGAAAGACAGTTGTGCAAAATGCCACTATATCGGCTGAACAAGTACTGTTCCTTATCACAAGAGGTACTGCGGTGTGAAAGGGCTTTTAGAAATCGGGACAGAAGTGCTACCTTTTAAATCCGTTAAACTAGCGCTATTAGCCCCATGTGTGAAAGCAGCCTCTGTTTCTCACTTTTCCAATCTTAAAATTCAGTTCTCCGCGTTTCAGTAGCAATTTGTATTTAAAAAAAAAAAATCATGAAAACTATTCAGTGTGACTTTTTCCTAATAAACAATCCTTTGTTTTTTGCAATTTCCCCTAATATTATGCACATTACATGTTATTTTCACTAATATATTTATTTTTATGCACAGTTTCCTCTAATATGCATGTTTGTAAACATGCTTTGCTTGGAGAACTTCTTTGCACAATTCAGGTGAGTGGGTATTTCCAAGGGTGGCTATGCTTCAGTTTGCTTATTGTTTCGGACAGTGCAAATTTGTTTTTGTCTTTAAACGTGAACTGGATCGAATTTCTCCCCATCCCTAGTGGTGGGGCTGAGTTTCTCATCATAATTCTTTGTCTGCGGGTTTAAACATTTAGATTTTAATATTTAACCAGGTGTTTGCTTTTTAATTTTGCACACTGTTCGCCCTTACCATCTGTTTTTTCGAGTCTTGAGAATCACTATATTGCCTGATAAAAATGTTTTTGTTCTTATTAACAGAAAAATATAATTGATAGAACACAGCAATGCATTCATTCTTCTCTGTGCCCATTTTATTGCAATGAAGTCCCACTCTTAATACTCCATGATCTTCAATGTCCTTTACAAGTAACGTGGTTTTTTTAAAAAAAATCTATAATAATTGAATTCAAGTCACTTAAAATGGATAACTCTGCTCCAATTATCATATTGGTAAAGGTTTTTACATAATGTGAGCTTTAATACAGACACTTAACACTAATACAGTCGTTTACAACATACTGTATGAATAGCTAATTAAATGTCTAAGTAGCAGTAATGGAAGTGCAACTATCAATATAGGAAAGGTATCAATGATGTAAGGCATTAATAAAACTTTATGGCACTGTTTAATCTCCTTTTATAGCTACTACATTATACTGGCAAGAGGAACAGGCAGGACAATACAAAAAAAAGGACGTCTAAGGGCAGTAGTATAGTGGCAAATTCAGAAGTGCAGGGTACCTTCATGATAGTTAAGCCACACCCTCACATAGCCATGTCCCCTTTCCCACTTCCCCTTGTCTCCTTTG
The DNA here is from genome assembly GCF_030035675.1 of Rhineura floridana. NCBI lineage: Eukaryota > Metazoa > Chordata > Lepidosauria > Squamata > Rhineuridae > Rhineura > Rhineura floridana. Next base: position 16,759,249 of record NC_084495.1, on the reverse strand, counting down.
CTCTCCCTCATCATCTCAGGAGACCACACTCCACTGCAACAGACAACCCTAGGAGCCAATCGCTATGATGGGGGAGGCTGTGTATTAGCTACTGAGAAGAGTCTTCTCAGTGGCTGACTCAGCTCCTTTCATTCTGATTGGCTCCAACCAGCATGAAAGTACAAAGACTCTTCTTAGTGGCTAACACACTCCATTGTCATGCTGATTGGCTCATACATAGGGACCTGGAGGCACTCAAGAGGCAGCTGGACAGCCAGCTGGTGGGTATGCTTTAATTTAGATCCCTGCATTGAGCAGGGGGTTGGACTTGATGGCATTATAGGGTCCTTTCAACTCTATCATTCTATGATTCTATGACCAGGCTGGGACTCTGCTACCAAAAAAGTAATGGTCTATGACCCCCCACAACCCCGGGTGACTACACCCTTGTCTAAGGAAAGACAAGAGACTACTGACATTCAGGATGTGTTGCAACTTTTTCCATCTGCAGGAGTGTTGACTATGTGAGATCAGGCTCTCACATTTAGATTTAGCATTTCTTTACCATGTACAGAGCTTGGAAAAGTTACTTTTTTGAACTACAACTCCTACCAGCCCCAGCCAGCATGTCCACTGGATTAGGCTGATGGCAGTTGTAGTTCAAAAAAATAACTTTTCCAAGCTCTGACCATGTCAATCGATAGGGATGGATGAATTTGGCACTTTTGCATTCTCTCCATTTCTCCCTTTTTCCCAGTTTGAAGTTCAGGTAACCAAATTTCTAAATCAGTTTGCAATTTTATTCTGTTTTTAAAATCCTGAGGGCCTTTACATATGGTCCTCACCTCCTCTAACTGACTTAACTTGAGAAGTGCTTTTGATTTCTCCTGTTTCTCTCCCCCCACCCCGTTTTATGCTTTATAACAGCTGTATATTTGAAAACTCACAAAAACATTTAAAAGAAAGTCTTCATTTTAATGCATTTTAGTCTACATTTTGGTCAATTGTTGTAATCAATTTCCCCCAATATACACATTTTGCAAGCTATCCCCCCCTCCCACAACCCCAGCTATAGTATTTAAACCTCCTGCCTACCTGGCAAGGGCATGAGCCTTTGGTGCGAGCCAAGAGCAAAAGGGTTCTTGTCCAGTAGCTCTCTGCAGAAGACAAGCAGCCCGAGCAGGGCCGGTGCCAGAAGGCGGCCAGGTTGGGCCATGGCCGAGGGCCCCTGAAGGGCCTCTCCTTGGGGTGGGTAGGTAGCACTCCCTTCCATGATCCGCAGCAGTGTTGGCTCCCAACCCTGCCATGGAACGCAGAGAGGGAGCTCCCAGGCACCCCCTACTACTGTGCAGGCCCACGGCACCCACTTGCATGCCCCACTTACCTCTCCCTTGAAGTAAATGCCAGCCTTACTGTGGGTGCAAGCCTGCCATTAACCAAGATGGCGGCCAAGGTTTCCCTAAAGGGCTGATGCCTCTGCCACCATCTTGGTTGGTGGCAGGTATGCAAGCGCGGAGCATGCATGCATGCTGTCAACCTAGAAGGCGGCACAGGCATCAGCCCCTTAGGGAAGCCTTGGCCGCTATCTTGGTTGATGGCAGGCATGCGCACACAGCATGGGCAGCATTCACTTCAAGGGAAAGGTAGGTAGGTGTAGAGTGCACACAGGTTCCGGGGCCTGGGGCAGGCTGGTGCCCAAGGGCCCTGGCATGCCTGGCACCAGTCCTGAGCCTGAGCACAAGATGCTGGCTGACAGGCCATCAATGGAACAGGCCAACTTGCTGGAGGAGAGGGAAAATGTAGCCCTTGGTTGACTGCAACAGTCCCAGGCTCCGGTTTTGAGCGTTCATGGGAGACAGGAAAGACCCAGCATTCAAGATGGTTCCCAGGCAGGCCTACACAAAAGTGTCCTAAATGCCATCATTGGGATCCTCTGGGAACCCTCTTTCTTGTTAGTCTTTGGGGGTGAATTGTGTTTGTTTGGGCCCTGGGTGATAGCTAGGAGGATGGGAGTTGTTGAGTGAAGAAGCATGAAGGAATTTGCACTGGTATTTATTAGTAACTTGCATTATGTATGTATTAATTGTATTACATCTTTATTGTGTATTTTATCACATTTGTTGTTGTTTTACCTTTCTGTACACTGCTTAGAGATATTTTTGTATATTAGCTTTCTGTACACCACTTACATATATTTTTGTATTCTAAGTGGTATAGAAATAACCTAAATAGATAGTATAATATAATGATTTTTTTGTAGGTTATTTTCTTCTTATACAGTAGGGCCCCGCTTATACGGCGGGTTAAGGACCAGGCCCCCACCGTAAAGTGGAACCCATAGACTATAATGGGGCCGTCGCGCAAAAATGACGCCAATATGTCACAAAATGTCGCAAAATCGGCTTTAAAAAGAGGAATTTCCCACTGCCGCATTAGCGGAACGCCGGAATGCGAAGCGCCGGTAAGCAGGGCCCTACTGTATATACATTTTTATGCATACTTTCCCCTAATGTATGCATTTTTAAATTTGGGGAGGTTGGAGAACTGCATCGCAAAATTTGGAGATGTGAGAATTTCAAAGGATAGCTGCGTTTTGATTTATATAATTGTTTCGGAAACTCCAAAATAGGTAAGTCCACATTAATCTCTTTTAATAGACAGAAGAGTGGCTTCAGAGTTTTAGGCTGTGAACCTAAGCACACTTTCTTGGAAGCAAGTGCAATTGGAACTGAAGACCATAGCTTGGTGTTAGAGCGCATGCTTTCAGGGCAGAAGGTCTATGTTTGATTCCCTGGTGCATCTCACTGAAATGGTTTTAGGTAGTAGGGCTGGGAAATCTAAGTTTGAAATCTTGGCATGGGGCTGCCAGTTAAAGCAGACAGTAATAGGCTACACAGTCCAAATGTACAGCCCAGTATAAATTATTCCTGGAAATCAACTGGATTATTTGCAAGTAAACATGGCCTGACCTACTTATGAGACAACAGCATCATTCATGACTTTGCTTGCCCAAGATCAGGGGTTGTATCATTATCCTCTATTTGGCTCTTGCACTAGAAAACAGGTGAGTTTTCATGTTGTGCAACAGAGGGATCCAGTGCAGCAACTGCACTAGTAGAAACTCATTGCACAACAGATGATTTCACAACCGATTGTGCAATCTAGTGCACAACAATGGTTGCTTTCACACTGCACATTATTCCGTTAATCTGATGATTTCTTACTTGGTAATCTGTGCATTTTATTTTATATTTCACATGACATAAAAGCTAGTTCCAGAAATCTAGTGAAATCTAGTGGACATTTGGTGCTCATTTCCATGATAAATGATTCCAGAAATAATCCATTTGAAAATTTGGGAATCCAGAGTTTTGTGCTAGCTACAGCTGCTTATGTGATAGGTATCCCAGCATGCAATGCATTCCTGTCCTTTAAGTGCATGTCAATTTTTTTTTGCCTTTTTGTTTCTTTTTGCCTGACAAAAATCATACCGGTATTCTGGTGTAGGCAAGAGTAGCAGCTTCCCCTTCCTTCTTTTCCCACACACATCTCTCTGTCCAGATGCTAACTCACACAGTGAATTATGAGGGACCTACAGGGAACACATATATAATTGTTGCAGCAGTGTGAAAGGCATTTGTGTGAAATGCTGGTATATTGGCCGAAAAAGCCACAGTTCCTTAACGCAACAGATACTGCAGGGTGAAAGGAATTTCAGAAATTAGGACAGAAGCGCTACCATTTTAATCTGCAAAACTGATGCAATAAGCCCCATGTGTGAAAGCAGCCAACGTTCTGTTGGTGCAAAACATTTTCCCAATGGAACAAGTATACCACTAAGTGACTTTAACAGCTCTACGTAGGATACAATCCCTAATACAAGTTCAGTTTGCCCAGCCGTGCCACATAGTAATTTGTCTAGACAGTGAAACTGGATTGCATGTTTTCTCCCCGTGAAATACCATAAAGGTGTGCCAGTAGTCTAAGCCCGATAATCGATATGGGTAACATGTCTCTGGGCTCCTGCTGGGAGGAAGGACGGGATATAAATCAGATAATAAATAAATAAATAAATAAATAAATATGTGAAAGTTGCTGCCAACACTGAAATCATTAGAACACCTCTGCTCTTTTCAGAGCCCCATGTGTGCATCAGAGCCCTGTGGAGATTTAAAGAAGGACTCTTGAATCTCTGCAGTGTGTTTCCTTAGTTCAGTTGCTGATGGGCTAGGGTTGATGAAGTGGATGACTGCTGCAGCTGTATATATATAGAGAGAGAGCAATCAGCTACACATGAATGCCATCCTGATGTGTCTTTGCCATGCAATTGATGAATAAACATGGCCTTGGAACACTGCTACATCAGGACAAATCCTGGGCTGATTTTGGCCAGGTGAAAATATTTTATTTCCTCTGTGCTTCCAAAGATAAATGTTATTTAAAGAACTGGCCGTTTTATGGAATATGTCAAAGGCAGCATAAAGAGAGGGTACACTTAGTAATGCATTGATCACCTCAGGAACAGCTAAACTGTTGTTCTCCAGTGACTGGCTGACCAAGATGACTAGCAAAGTGACTGTATAAACATTTATATTGGAAATCAGATCCATTAACAAAGGCATTTTATTTTAAAACCGAAACACAAACGTGGCTTTGACTGTGATCCAAAGGCTGTTTTAGGCTTCCATCCTGACAGGACATCTACACTGTGTTGTTTGGAAGGCGTCCAGTATCCCCTGCAGGAAAGCAATATGCCAATTTGCATATCAAAGCAAAGAAAGAAGCCAACCCCAATAGACCTCTAAGGGGAAGTGAAAGTGCAGGGAAAGTCTCACTTCTGAACAACTCTTGATTAAAAAGAAACAACACCCATCCATTCCTCAGCGGCCACTTCCGTACTTTTTAAATGTATAAATCATCCACTTTACATAAGTGAAGCCAGTGATATTCAGGCTTTCGATCCTTGGGGAAGACATCCCATGCCACATTGTTTGCCTAAGTAGGTACCCCTGTACATCTGATTCTTCTGTAGGTAGTAGAAGATTCGGAGAAATGTCCTAGCACGCTCATTTTGCTGACATAGAGTGCTGGCTAGGCCTCATGTGATACCTTAGAGCAGTGTTTCCCAACCAGTGCGCCTCCAGATGTTGTTGGACCACAACTCCTATCTTCCTGACCATTGGCAATGCTGGCTGAGGCTGATGGGAGTTGTGGTCCAACAACATCTGGAGGCACACCGGTTGGGAAAAGCTGCCTTAGAGGATAGGGGCAGGGAACATTTTTTGCCCCCAAAGCCATATTCCCTTCCTGGCAACCTTCTGAGGGACACATGCCAACGGTGGGTGCAATCAGAGGCAAACGTGGGCACAGCAACAAATATAAAATTTACGTGTGTGCAGTAGGCTAGTTTATACACGCACTCACACACCCCTCTCCATTTTATATCTACTTATTTACTGAATTTCCCAGAGTTCCCTGGGAACAGGGATCGATTGTTAAACCACTCTGGAAAGTGTAGCTCTGCAAGGAGAAGTGGGGTCTCCCAGAACTCTCAGCACCCTTTCACAAGCTACAGCTCCCAGGATTCTTTGGGGGAAGCCATGATTGATTCAAGTGGTATGACACTGCTTTAATGCATAGTGCAGATGGGGCCTTAATCATTCAAGGTGTCCTGTCTGGCTCCTCTCTTATTCTTATTTTGTAGATGGCTTCCTTGAGAAAAGACATTAAAGCCAGTTCCCTACAGAAAAGGCAAGAAGCATGTTTGGGGCCCAACAATCTGAGTCGATCTGTCTGCTTTGAGTCCTGGGTTTCCTCTGACGTGCATACACCCTTCTTGTAGATTGTACCTGTTAAATCACCCACTGAGCAGGTAGCATCAATGGCCTGAAGATAATTGCTTTGTTCCCAGCGTACTGTATATAATGCCACAGTTTGTAGACCTGTAGTTTATTAAGGGTGCTGAGCATTGTTAGGATACCTCCTATTCCCCTCGCAAATCTACAGTTCGCAGAGTTCCCTGGAAAGAGGGATCGATCGTTAATCCACTCCGGGAATTGCAGCTCTGGGAGGGGAATAGAGGCCTCCTACGGATTCTTGGGAGGGGGAGCTGTGGCTGTTTAAAGTGGTATAATACTGCTTTAAATGTACAGTGCAAGTTTAGACCCTGTGCTGCAGTACTTCCTGTTGTGATCACTGAAGCACCCTCTGATTCAGTGGCTCTGCAGATTTGGGGAAAGGGGAACTCCAAAATAAAACAAAACAAAACAAAACATGATACTATATTATTTTGTCCCAATTAAAGAAGAAATGATTACACATCTGCATCACTCCTGGGAAGGGGATTCTTTTTGTGGCTCTACTTCCATCTTCAGTGACTTATTTCATTACCTATGATTAGGGATGGTGGAGAAAGTTGATTCACTTTGCATCTAAAGCCGAATCTATTGAATCTGCACTTTCTGAAACTATATGAGAACCAAAACATAGCCATCCTTCAAGATTTGCACTGATCCGAATGTTGACAAAACAATGTTTACAAAATGCATACATTAGAGGAAAGTGTGCATAAAATAACAAATATATTGGTGAAACTAACATACACAAATGCATTATATTAAGAGAAAACTGCTTGCCAAAATGTGTACATCAGTCAAAACTGCATACAAAATTCGCACTAGAATGCTGGAGAATCTTAATGAGGATTTCTTTTTTTAAAAAACTGCTTCAGAAATGTGGAGAACCTAATTTAAGACTGGAAAAACAAGATGCTGAGAGAACTGAAATTGACAGATCGTACCGTCCATATCTATGATTTTGCTCATTCCCAGCTATTCCCTTCCTTATTCCTGTGCTCCAGTGCTGAGTTTCCTAATCTGTCTGCTTTGCCCAAGCTGATTACTATTGCTTGAGGAAAACCCTATTCCATGAAGAATTGGATCTTTAATGATCTCTCTCTCTCTCTCTCTCTCTTTCTCTGGCTCATATTTCAGCTAAACACCATCTGCTGGTTAAAATCACAAATGACACTTTCCTGCTCCTTACACTGTTGTTGTTTAAAACACCAGTTCAAAAGCTGAAGCATCAGCATAGGGACAGAGAAAGCCTCCGTATACCAAAGCAGACCATTTGTTTATCTAGCTCAGCGCTGTTGGCACTTCAGGGTTTCAGGCAGGTGTCATTCCCAGCCCCACCTGGATTGAACCCAGGACTTTAAGCATGCACAGCCTGTACTTGACCACTGGGCTACAGCCCTTTCTCAGGGTCAGTTCATCTGATATATATGTTATGATATACATTATAACCTCGAGGCTGGATTACAGCAATGTGCTCTATGTGGGGCTGCCCTTGGTCCTGGTTCGGAAGCTCTAGCTGGTACAAAATGCAGTAGCTAGATTGCTGATGGGAGCACATGGCTGACAACATGTGACACCACTTTAAAAAAATTTGCACTGGCTGCCCATTTGCTACCGAGCCAGTCCTTGTATTAATTTAGATGTAAATGTAAATGCACTGCCTTCAAGTCGATTCCAACTTATGGCGACCCTAGGAATAGGGTTTTCATGAGGCTGAGAGGCAGTGACTGGCCCAAGGTCACCCAGTGCGCTTCATGGCTGTGTGGGGATTCGAACCCTGGTCTCCCAGGTCGTACTCCAACACCTTAACCACTACACCACACTGGCTCCCTTGTATTAATTTATAAAACCCTAAACAACTTAGGTCCAGGGTATCTTAGGGACCACCTGAACCCTTATATCCTAGCTCGATCACTGAGATCATCTGCAATAGCGGCTTTGGTTGTCCCCTGAGCTGGTGAGGCTCATTTAACATTGACATGAAATCAAGCCTTCAGTGTCATTGGCCCAGTTCCCTGAAATGCTCTGCCAACAGAGATTCAACAGAGATTTTAAGTTTTAAGCACCTGCTGAAAACCTTTCTGTTTTACCAGGCTTATGCAGGCAATTAAGAACATGCTTTTTTCATAGCAATTGACCTTTGTTTTTTATTATATTTTTATTTTTTAAAAAATCTATGTCTGTTGTTGTTGTTTAAAGATGTTGTAAACTGCTTTGATGTTTTTAACAAAACATCAGTATACAAATATTTTTTATAAATAAGTAATAAATAAATAGGGTGGGTTTAAAATTTACTTTTTTAGGTTAAACTAAGAAATTATTTGTATTTCTTTCTTTGTTCTTTCCTTTTGCCAAGAAAAAATATACATAATGGTGTGAAGAATTCCTCTCACAAAAATTGTGGTCTTACCAAAATTCCCTCCTATGACATCAGATTTTTTAGCTGCACCACAACTTCACTTTTAAATTATGCTTTAGGTGAAATTTTGGTGGAAACTCCAATTATCAGGGGTGGATACCAAGTAGGGATGGAAAGATCTGTCAATTTCAGTTCTCTCAGTTTCTCACTTTTCCAATCTTAAATTCAGTTCTCCACATTTCTGCAGTAATTTGCAATTTTTTAAATAAAAATATTCCTGAAAAATCTCCAGCATTTTAGTGTGAATTTCTCCTGCTAAACACATTTGTATGCAGGGTTGACTAATGTTGAAATTTTTTCAAGCAGTTTCTCCTAATACAGAGCATTTTGTATGTTACTTTCACTCATATATTCATTTTTATACACACTTTCCCCTAATACATGCATTTTTGTAAACATGGGTTGGTTGGTGAACTACATCCCAAAATTCAAATGTGAATTTTGAAGGATGGTGGATTTGACAGCTTCTGCTTGAAATGTGAACTAAACCAAATTTCTCACCCATCCCTAATACTGGATAAAAATCATTTTGCTTTTCATTTCATCTATGAGGCTACCACATTTAATTTTAACTTTGCTTTTTTATTTTGCTTTTGTTTTTCCATGGTTTCAGAGGAAGTCTTATCCAGTTTTCTGTTGCTTGTAAAGATGTTTTCCATCCAAATGGAATGGCATTTGCATGCACACCCCCAGGGCATCAGACCTGCCACATTTCACACAGATTGGACAAATATGGTCTCCCTTTTAGAGACATTTAAATAAAAATGAAGATGAAAAATGAAAACTAAGGGTTATGTATCCAACTAAGTTATATTCTGAGTAGACCTGTAAAAATTAAGGGACCTAAGTTAGTCATGCCCATCATTTTCAATGGGTCTGTTCTGAGTAGGGCTAACATTAGATACAACACTATGGTCACCATATTTATTTTGTTCCAAAACAAATGCAGAAGAATATGGAATTCCCAGGTGAACCCATTCAGTCCTTAATCATATCCCTTGGGGTGAATGAGGAGCAGACCTGCCTCAGGGAGTATCCGCAGGAGCTAAGTCTGGTGACCACCATTTTTTCCACAGAAAACCCTGGATTTCATATCATTTGGGGACATTTTGGGAAAATGTGATATTTACGGATGGGGATAAATGTGTTTAGCTTGCATTTTCCAGATTTGCACTTCTTGAACCAATCTGTGAACTGAAACACAATCCTCCTTGGAAATTCACACTTATCCTGAATTTTGGGATGCAGTTATCCAGTCAAAGAATGTATATAAAATGTGTATATTACTGAAAAACATCCAAAAATGCATCCCATGAGGGGACCACTGCTTTCAAAAATCCTTATACCAAGCAAAATTGTATGTACAAAAATGTGCATCTTGGGAGAAAGGTGCATGAAAATGTATATGAATGTTCATGCAGCCTTTTTTAAAAAGAAAAATATTCACAATAGGGGAACTGAACTTCATCATCATGATTTATTTGTATGCTGCCTTTCCATAGTAATCTATGCTCAAGGTGGCTCACAACATGAAAAAGTGGCATAATTCACTGTTACGAAACAAAATTCAAAATAGTCAAACAATAAGTTAAAGAAATATACAATAAATTGAAACAACACACTTATAATTCATAAGGTGCAACAATAAAATGCAATGACAATAACTACCTCCAGAATTAAATTGAATTTTAAATTAAAAGCCCCTAAACAACACCCCAAAGTCAAGATGGTCTTTGGCATCTTCAGGCAATAGCGGCTTTTATAGCTGCAATCAGGGACCCACTTCCTAGGCCAGGTAGAAAGAGGCCAGCAAGCAGGGAGAGGTTCTTGCAGCACTCACAGCTGAGGTGGTCTCTGGCACCTTCAAGTAGCAACAGGTTTTATAGCTGCAGTCAAAGATTAGAAAAATGAGAAATTGAGAGGAAGGGGAGATTTATCCATCCCTAGTGGTGGTACTAGTTTCCAGTGGGGACACCATAGTTTTTTTTTAAAGCATCTGACAGATTTTTCCAGAATGCCCCAGAATGATGCAACATCCGGGGCATCCTGGGGGAGGGGTGATGATGGCCACTATAAACACGAGAGAAAAGTGTAAAAATGAGGGAGAGAGGGTTGGACGGCAGATGGTGAACATCCATAACAAATGCATGGAGTTAAAATGAATCAGTACTGAAACACGTGAAATTGAAACAAATGAGTATTCTGCAGGAGATAACCGTTTTTGCTGCTGCAACAGCCGGACCGTGTTCTTTCCAGCGGTACTTTTGTGGGAGCTTCTACTGCTTGGAAAAGGCAAGGGTGTATGTGAAGGAAAGATGAGGAGGCTGAAGTAGAGGGATGGTGTGTGCGCAGCTGTAAACACAGGGAAAGAAGCAACATATCAAGGGACTGAGGCTGCTCCTATTGCATTCAGCAAGCCGATAGAAGTGCTTAAAATTCATCCATGAGACTTAACATTTAGATGTTTAAACAAGCCCTGAAAGTCAAACTAAATCAGCATTTATTAACATTTACTATTTCTCCGGCGCCACCAGTCAGCATGGTGCTTTACAGAGTGCAAGAGGACAGGTCCCTGTCCTAAGGAGCTTACAATCTTTCATTTGTCACAGGGGAATTAGCAAAGGAAGAAGGGAGGAAATGGAGGCAGGAATTAACAGAGAAAGAATATGCAATTGTTACATTTTGACACACTTGGGGTTGAATATAGGAAGCTGCCATATACTGAATCAGATCAGTGAACTGTCTAGTTCGGTACTGGCTACACGGACCGGCAGCAACTCTCCAGAGATGCAGACAGGGTTTGCCCCCGGTGCCGAGGGTTGAACCTGGGGGCTTTTGCACACAAAGCAGATGCTCTGCCACTGAGCCATGACCCTTCTCCTTAAACAGCTTGGCTGCCATTTAAAATATTGTATACATTTAGATTGTCTAAACCAAATTCCAATTCTTCTTCTTGCTAAATTTCCTTTTAATAGTTGTGCAGAAGCTCCGTGGAGCACACGTAGGCCTTGAGCATGGATTTGTGTGTGTGAGAGAGTGAGTGAGTGAATGAGTGATATCAGTGGTGGCTGGTGCCCATTGGGATTGGTAGGGTGGAAAGCGAGGAGCCCAACAGTAGGTGGAGCCAAAGCCAATGACAAGCAAAGCCAGAACCAATGAGAGGCAGAGCCAACCAGTTCTAGTTTTCTCGTCCTCCTTCTTGCTGAACAACCCTAAGACCAGAGCTTGGAAAAGTTCCTTTTTTGAACTACAACTCCCATAAGCCCCAGCCAGCATGGCCACTGGATTGGGCTGATGGAAGCTGTAGTTCAAAAAAAGTAACTTTTCCAAGCTCTGCCTAAGACTAAAAAGGAGGAAGCTGACAGTCAGGTGGATGTAAGTAAGAAGGCAGGCAGGTGGGGGCTGGCTGGGGGCAAACTGAGTTTGGTGGGGCACAGCTCCACTTGCCCTAATAGACCAGCCTCCACTGAGTGATAATTGTTTTTTCTCAAAGCCAAATGAATAGCCTCCTCGGCTACTACACCTTCATATCCTTACGCTGCTTGTTAAGTTAGACAAACTCCCTCTTAAAGGGCTCGTTCATACATCTGTAATGTTGCATTTTCCCCTCTCCCCCCCATATCTGGACTAAAAAAAACCCCCTGTAGCCTGTACTACATGTCCATTATAATAAAAGTGGATGAGAAACAGCAATCGTATAATGCATTCAAGTGGTGTTATGCAGCTGGAGAAAGAGTGAGCTAATGGTGCGAACGCTTGATGTTGGATCAGCAAGATTATGCATCTTTATTATGATTTCTAGCAAATTCAGTTACTGGAAGCTTTATTTATTTTTAATTAAAATAAAACTGATGAGGGCCAGTAAATTTGATACTGATTAACCCACCCCTGCAGCCAGTAATTCTTTCCTTTAGAGGTGCTTTGGTTAATGACATCCAACTGCAAGCAGGAACTTTGCAGCCACCAAAAAGGAAGAAGAGGCACCTTTGATTTCACTGTGAAAATACACTCGTCAAACAGCCTCTGGTTGCTCTCCCTCTGAAGTCAATTAAATATGACATTGGTATGGAGAACATTACTACTCTTGCCCCCATTTCCCCCATGAAATAATAAAGAATTGCTACATCAGATTTTATTCGTGTGTTTTGTATACTAAATAGTTGCATTAAAAGCTTGACATTTTCTTTTTCTGTTTTTTTTTTACAGTTGCTTTTTACTGGTTGCGATTGACCCCAGGAGCCGCGATGACTGAATGCAAATCCACAAGGTCTGCACTACCATTTTTTACCCCCATGGTTTTTCTTTACAAAAAGCAGTCCTTTAAACAATAGTAACATATAAGGAGCATATGCAAGGTCACTTAATGTGGATTCATTATCTACTAATGACATTGCTGTATGCACATTAATGACAAGTTGGTAATAGGATGCATCCCTTCCACTACCAACTTTTAAGATCACCTCCACCCCATACATTTAAAGAACATATAAAGCACATGGCTTCCTGCCAAAGAATCTTGGGATCTGTAGTTTGTTAACGAATTGTAGCTCTGGGATAAACTACAGTTCCCAGAATTCTTGGGGGAAAGCCATGTGCTTTAAATGTAGGGTCCGGATGTGACATCAATTGCATATGCAAATATTTGTAACTATGCTGGGGGTGGGAGGGGGAAAATGTCCTTGAAAAATGAGGCAGAGTATGGCACATAGGGACACACTAGAGTAGGTCGGCGATCCTCATAGTCCCAACATGTGAAGAGGAGAAAGTACATACAGCTCCTTCACCAATCTCTCCTGGTGCATTATCCCTGCCTCCACCACTGTGGCCTGTTCATGCAACATGGATCATCCAATTTGTGCCATCATGCATAAACACTGCATGGCCCACGTGGCTGATCCTCCTGATTAGCATCAACTGCTGGTCCATCTTGTAAGTGCAAATTAGATGATCCATCCCCGATGGGCAGACAAGGACAGCATGGCAGGTAGGCAGGGAAGGAGTCGCATGCCTTCACTCCCATTTATCCAAATCATCTCAATGCATCAAAAGCCAAGGAGGCCTACCTTGCAGCTTATTTAGCTGAGGCTGCAATCTTACAGTCCCTGGGAGCCAAAGGATGTTGCAGGTCTCTCTCTCTGATGGTAAAGAAAGACATCCGCCCTTGTTGATGAAGCTCCAAACATGTTCGGCCACTACTGGAGATGTAACTGTCAATTTTAGTACTCTCCGTTTCCCAATCTTAAATGCAGTTCTCCAGGTTTCTGCAGCAATTTGCATTTTTTAAAAAAAATCCTTATGAAAATTATTCGGCATTTTAGTGTGAATTTCTGCCATCAAACACATTTTTGTAGGCAGTTTTGACTGATGTACACATTTTTTCAAACCATTTCTCATATTATAATGCATTTTGCATGGTATTTTCACTAATATATTCATTTTATGCACATTTCCCCAATATATGTATTTTGGCAAACATTGTTTAGTTGGAGAACTGCATTACAAAATACGAATAAGTGCGAATTTTGAAGGATGGATGTGTTTCCATACCCATATTGTTTCAGAAAGTGCATATTTGATAGAATCAGCTTTAAAAGTGAACAGAATCGAATTTCTCCCTCACCCCTGCCTTTGGTTCTTACCTGCACCCCGCACCCCTGGACTAAGGATGGACAAGTCTGTCCCTTTCAATTGCTCTCTGATTCTCATTTTCCCATTCTTTAGTGTGCCACATTTCTGTATCAGTTTGCAGTTTTAGTTTTAAAAGTGTTCACATAAATTCATACGCATCTTAAGGTGCAATCCAAGTGCTATTTACTCTAGGCTGACGGGAGTTAGATATGGCAGACCTCCAGCCGGGTCCTGGCTCAGCTGGGCTATGCCAGCAGAAGCCCCTCACACAGTTGGCTCAGCCGGAGGTCTGCCGGAGCAGCCCAGCCTGATGTGAGGGGTGCCGGCGGAAGCCAGTGGAAGGCTTGTTAAAGGGGCATTCCAGGGGCATGTCGGAGGAGAGAATGATGGGGGGACTTATGTGACATCCAGGTGCCTTTTGTCTCCCTCCAGTGACCCTCCACTGCGGCAGCTAGTATGCCAGGAAAACGGGTGAAGGAAGGAAACATATATTTTCCTTTCTTCCGCTGTACCTTCCTGGCACAGCCAGCATCATCCCCTCTGAGAGGAGTGGCAGATGGATGTGGTGCTCCTTCCACCAGCTCCGCCTCTTCACCTGACAGCCACTGACGAGTTAGGTTGCTCTGCCTGTGTGCATTTCTGCTGATATACACATCTTTGTATATCATTTCATCTAGTATAATCAGAGCTTGGAAAAGTTACTTTTGTGAACTACAACTCCCATCAGCCCAATCCAGTGGCCATGCTGGCTGGGGCTGATGGGAGTTGTAGTTCAAAAAAAGTAACCTTTCCAAGCTCTGATATAATGCACAGTGGTATATCCCCATTTATGGAATGCCCTCCCCAAGGAGGTGCGTCTGTCTCCGTTGCTATTCACTTTCCGAAGGAAGTTCAAAACATTCCTGTTTAGCCAGGCGTTGGATGGCTAAAGGGGACTGTTCCGGCAACCTGAAGATCTCTGGATGAGATAATGTTCTTCAACTGTAGTAACTACGTTTTAGAATGCCTTGAAACCAGTTTTAGAATATTTTTCTTTTTGTTGCTTTTAAATTGTTTTGTTATGTTTATTGCCCTGGACTTCTTCAGGAGGAATGGTGGGATATACATTAAATAAATAAATAAATGTCTATGCTATTTTAACTAATGTATGCATTTTTAGGCACACGTTCCCCTTATATTAATTTCTGTGCACATTTAGGAAGTTGGAGCGCTGCATTGTAAATTTCAGAGAAGTACAAATTTTGAAGGCTAACGATGCTTCGGTTTGCATATTGTTTTGGGAAGTACAAATTAGGCAGGTCCCCATAAAAGTGCAAAATGGACAAAACCTCTTCCCCATCAACACACTGGTAGGCTTGCTGTTCCCATAAATAATCCCACTCTCTTCATACGTTATTGCAAAGCAGCAGTAA
Organism: Rhineura floridana; assembly: GCF_030035675.1. Classification (NCBI taxonomy): domain Eukaryota; kingdom Metazoa; phylum Chordata; class Lepidosauria; order Squamata; family Rhineuridae; genus Rhineura; species Rhineura floridana. The sequence goes on along the minus strand of NC_084495.1, from coordinate 16,743,956 downwards.
AACCTTTTTTGGGGTGGGTAGGTGGGGCTAGGGTGGTAAATTGTCCTACTTTATATTCTCTATTTGATGGGCAGTTAGAAGACAATCCTCTGTTTCAGCGGTAGCCAAGATGGTGTGCTCCAGATGTTGCTGTGCTCCAACTCCCATCAGCACCAGCCAGAAAGGGTCAGGGATTGATGGGAGTTGTAGTAGAATAAATGGAGGGCACCTCATTGACCACCCCTGCTGTATGTACTCTACATTGGCACTGGAGGCTCAGGTGGCCTCAGTGGCTAGGGGTCCCTATTTTCAGCTCTGGCTAGTTCGCCAGTTTTGGCTCCTTTAGGACAGAGATGACCTGGCCATAGTACTCCATGCTCTGGTAACTTCCAAATTGGATTATTGAAATGTGCTCTACATGGGACTGCCCTTGAAGATGACCCAGAAGCTTCAACTGATCCAAAATGCAGTGACCAGATTACTGGCTGGGGTTCCTTTTAGAACTCATGTCACCCCTATTTTAAAACAGTTGCATTGGTTGCCAGTTTGCTTCAGGGCCCAATTCAAGGTGTTCACATTAGTGTTTAAAGCCTTAAACAACTTAGGCCACAAATTTCTGAATGTCCTTCTCTACAGACCCTCTCAGGAGTTAAGGTCAGCAGAGGGCCTCCTTGGTAGTTCTGCCACCCTCAAAAGTTCAGGGGATGGTGACCTGGGAGACAGCCTTCTCTGTGGCAGCCCCTAAGTTGTGGAATTTCCTCCCCATAGATGTGTGCCTGGTACCTTTACTGTGCAGTTTTTAGTTAATGCTAAAGATGCACCTCTTTACCTTGGCACCTACCCTTTGGAATTCCCTCCCCTTAAATATTACACAGGCGACATCTCTGTTATCTTTTCAGCACCTACTAAAGACCTTCCTCTTTCAACAAGCCTTTTAAGTAGAGACCTTACCCCAGTCTGTGTCTGTGTTGAAACTGAATTTTAAGTTTTTTTAAAAAAATCTGTTTTTAAAGATGTTTTGTTTTAATATGTTTTAAAGTATTTTGTTTTTAAGATGTTTTATAGTGCTTTTAGTGTTTTTGTCTGCTGCACTGGGCTCCTTCTGGGAGGAAGGGCGGGATATAAATTTAATAAATAAATAACCATAAGAAGAAAGAGCAGAAGATTTGCCAATTGACAGTGAGCAGCTGAACGGCAAACTGAGAAAGCATACACAGGTCACCTGGTCACAGTCTTTCCCACTAGGAGAGATCCACTGTATTTCTATTTTAATTATAGCCATTATCTATAAGTGTGTATTTAACTATATTTAAAACAGTATATGCACATTCTTTTGTCCTCTTTTTTGGTGATGTATAAGTCGTGGCCACCCTTGCATGGAGAGCTGGGGTGAGGCATTCACTGCAAATAAGGCCACATCTGCACCATATATTTGAAGCACTGTCATATCACTATAGACAGTGATGGATTCCCCCAAAGAGTCCTGGGAATTGAGAACTGTTAGGAGTTGGTTCTATTTCCCTCACAGAACTACAATTCCCAGAGCTCCCTGGGAAAAGGGATTGATTGTTAAACTACTTTGGGAATTGTAGCTCTGAGAGGGAAATAACAACCTTCACCTTTAACAGACTACAGTTCCCAGAATTCTTTAGGGGAAGTCATGACTGTTATAAAGTAGTATCCTAGTGCTTTAAACGTAGAGTGTGGATGTGGCCTGAGACAGAGGCAGAGTCAAGAATGGCTTGCCCTAGGAAACTGACCAACAAATTCCTCTCATTTCTCAAGCCAGTAAGTGAATCTAGGTCTGGAAGTGTTCATAAGGATCAGGAAGTATTTAAAAGGCTTCTTTGCAGAGCTAGCTGGTTCCCCTATACTTCTCTCCTCAGGGTGGAGGTGTTAATACACAGGCAGAGCTTGGAAAAGTTACTTTTTTGAACTACAACTCCCATTAGCCCCAGCCAGCATGGCCATTGGATTGGGCTGATGGGAGTTATAGTTCAAAACAGGAACTTTTCCAAGCTGTGTACACAGGTTGAATTTCTGTATGATGTTGATGGGGAACCTGTTGCCTTCCAGGTGTTGTTGGACTTGAACTTCCACAAAGCGCCATCCCACACGGCCATTTGTCAGAGTTGAGGGAAGTTGTAGTCCAAAAACATCTGGAGGGGCCACAGGTTCTCTGTCCCTGATGTATGACATCCTTTGGGGCACAGGTTCCTGACCTGCTGTGAGCTCGAGTCCTGGTCATGATGGTGCTGTCTTTTTACTATGGAGTGAGCTACTTCCTACAGTTTAAGAGTGTGTTGCATCCTCTTGAAGGCACCATTGGAAGTTTCTTCAATGCCTGTTTGGGTGAGAAGACCTCCTCCTTGGCCTTACAGACTAGGAAGTCTGGGGAGTAACCTTATATTGGGGTGATGACAGGAAACTTATAACACAGGTTATACTGTATCTGCTAACCTGAGGATGCATGGCCTCCCAAAGGTGGATGAAACTGAGGAAGGCCATGGGGCATGTAGGAAGCTGCCTTCTACCAAGTGAAACCATTGGTCCATCTAGCTTAATTTTGTCTGCACTGACAGCAGCTCTCCAGGAACCTTGTCTTACCCAGAGTGTTGGGGATTGAACCTGGTTCCTTCCGCACATAAAGGCATGTGCTGTAGTAATGAGCTACAATTGTTCTCCTGGTGATGAGATGGCAATGGGTCAATCACATTCTAATCTGATGCAATAGTGGCTCAAGAGTGGGGAATCTGGGATCTGTCTACCCAGCTAGCACATTCCTCTCCTGAGGCTTATTATTTCACTCCCCTGTGTCCCTGTTCTACACTAGGAAACAAATCCTCAAAGCAGGAAAGGGCAGTCTGTTTTCCACTGAGAGCTGTACTCCCTTGGGGGTATTCTCTGGGGGACAGAGCCAGCAGTGGGTGTGGCCAGGGCCAAAAGTCAGCACGGTCACCCCTTTTCTTTCACTGCCCCCCTGCCCCCCTCTCAGCTTGTTCCTTGCTGCCCAGTAAGCTGATGGGGGAGGACCAGATTGCTCTTGCCAGAAGTCTGAGCTGATTGCTTGCAGGTAGCTTTTGAAATTAGTTCAAGGGCCACATGCAGTTCTCGGGTCACAGGTTGCTCACCCCTGCTCCACCATTCCCAGTCTAAGCACCCACATCCTTTCCTCTCCCTGAGTATTAGGTCAAGTAGCAGTGTTGCACAGTGGTGCTAAACATTTCTGGAGATTTTTTTTAGGGGCGCAGAAATTTGGGTATTGTCTCCTCCCCCCTTTCTGCAATATCCCAAACTCCCCTTAATGTTCAGAGGTCCCAGATGCAAAGGCCATGCCACAGAATAAGAAGGGTAAAAGAAAAGAAAAAAACACTGCAACAGCTTGACTGAGGCTGTGTGCCCGTTACATCCCGGAAAAGCTTTTCGCACATCTCAGGTACATTTCTGTATGGCGGATGACTTGGAGAGGCTGTTATGTGACAGAGTTCAGCTTTATTTGTCTGGTACCTGCTGGGCAAGCGATAAGCACCAGTGAGAGCCTGAGGAGTTCATTCTCTCCAGCAAGGTTACTTCTTCTTGATGAGCATAAAAAAAGATAGCTTTAAGCCATTCACAATTATGACCTTGACTAGGAAAATGTAAGTTAATAAGGCTTCAACAAATTATGGTCTTTTTGGTCGATTTGCCTAGTGAACTGTTAATTGTAAAACTGAAAGACATTATGTTCAGCTTTCTCTATCACATCTTTTGTGTTTTAACAGTGACACTTCATTGAGTGCAATTAACAAAGCCTGGGAGATTTATTAACACACTTCTTCATGGCCAATGATCCATTCCACTTAAGACATAACACTGTAAAATGCACATTATCTCCTTTTGGCACTTACAATAATGCTTCATGAACTAGGAAGGCATATGTTAAAGCAGATAAAATAGCATTATTAGCTGACAAATCTTACAATTTATTAGACAGTTAATTTATCAGCTTAAAAGACACTTAAAACAGCTGTGCATTTAATGTCTTTTTAATGTATCCAGTAAAACTTGCATAATTGCCAGTAGTGCCATTTATTTTTAGCTATGTTGCAAAATGTCTGCATTTACTGTTTACTTCTTCTTTTAATTTTTCCTGCAAGGCTCATCATGCCAAAGGCATGAGTCCTACCAATGCTAGGGCAGGTCATCAGCTCGAAAAGACTTTCCGGTACAAATACTAGTTGCCCGCCAATGAGTAATCGCACGCTGAGTTGGATCGAAGAGGCATCACATTTTATCCTTACCCCAAGGGCAAGAGAGAGAGAGAGAGAGAGAGAGAGAGAGAGAGAGAGAGAGAGAGAGAGAGAGAGAGAGAGAGTAAACCAAGGGGAGGTTCATACAGGAATGAAGACACAGTTTCCAAACACACTGCATCAGAGACCAGCATCATTTGCGGCCTTTCCATTTGGAGCCTATCCCTAGCCATGTGCCTGGGATATAAACTAACAAGGTTCCGAGGCTACATTAGCAGAGGTGTTTTATTTCATAATTAAGGCAACTGCTCCCTGAGGATCAATTGTATCAGACCTAAGTACTATCTGTGAGGAAGGGGGGGGGGCAAGGTTTCACATTTAATGACTCTGATGCATAAATTGGCTGTGTTTGTTTATTGCTCCCTAATTTAATGGAACCTTTGTTAGAGCTTTCCAGTCCTGCTTTATCTTTATTTATTTATTTTCCTCTTTTTAACAAACTCTCACAGTAATGACTTCATAATCTATCTGTCTATCTATAGGGTAGGCGAAAGGGATATCGATTCATAATAAAACAAAAATTAAAATTAAAATGCAGATATTGCAGTTTTCATTCATTGTCAGATTAGTTTTAATCATTATATAAATATTTTATCCCACTGCTAGCAGAGCAAATGAGAGGGGTCCCAAAGCACAGAGAGAAATGCCCTCAGGTTCTACATATGTTTGAAACGATTGGCCACAATCCAGCTCTCAATTGGGCAGGCTCCAGCGCGTTGATTTAAAAAGACTGAATGTGACCACTCTTTTGACCAAATAATTGTTCAATTTACAGATATTTGGCTCTTACACTTATGGGACACAGAAAGTTCTGAGAAATACTGATCTGGAAGCAGTTTGCATCAACAATGGTTCTTCTAATGGTTTGGAATGTAAAAGACGGGGTTAATTGGAGCCAGAATTATAGCATTCTTTTAGGGATCCCTTTAGAAAAGAGTAAGATTTCAGGATAGCGGAGCAACTTTGAGGACATTTTGTTTATTTATTAATTAAATGTATATCCCGCCCTTTCTTCCAGTAGAAGCCCAGTGCTATGATCACCGCCTTCCACTTTGAGAATTAGGCACAGCCAGCACTGGTGGCTGGTGTACATTGGGACTGGTGGGACAGAAGGCAGGGAGATCAAGAGTAGGTGAAGCCAGAGCCACTGAGGGGCAGAGACAACTAATTCTAGTTTTTCTCCCATTGTCTGCCTGGCTGAGTTGTACAAAGACAACACTAAGACTGGTGGTTCCCAAACTTTGTTCCCCATGGAGCTGCTCTTGTCGGACCACTCAGTTATTTGTCTGCCTGTTGCAGCTATTCTAATGTGCTGTGCTAGATGCAGCATGATTTTAATTGTATTTTAATTGTTTTTAATTCTTAGATATTTATTTTATTCCACATTGACATTGTGATGCAATAAAATGCAATATAAGAAATAAAAGAAGCAAATAAAATACATTTAAAAAGATGAATATTTAATGTTATGGATGTACCATCTGAATGAAGCTCATGGACCACTGGTGGTCTGCTGACCACAGTTTGGGAACCCCTGACTTAGACTAAGGAGGAGGAAATTGGCACCTAGTGCCACCCCATGGAACAAGATGTAATTAAGAAGGCAGGCAGGTGGAGGCTAGCTGAGGGCAGATTGAGGTTGGTGGGGCAGAGCCCTATTCGCCCTCATGGACCAGCCTCCACTGATAGCTGTCCTCTTTTCCTGACTCACCAAGTTCAACTAAAGTCAACCCTTTCCTACCAGGCTCCACCAACAGTCCTATACAGTACCATACCAGGCTTCGTCCCACGCTTGAGTCTGTGTCAGTAGGCACAGATTTCATCATGTCTGCATAAGATGACCATCTGATGATGCCATTCCGCCTGTCTTTCTACAGTTTGTATTAGAATAGGTTAGACAGGCTTTGTTATTTTAGCCTGTGTTTTGATCTCTCTGTAATTTGTATTCTACCTGGGTGTTTAGTTTAAGTAATTATTATGCTATATCTGTGTGTGTTCATTGCAGGGAATTTTGGCTCTGACTCCAGCACCTGAGCCATTCAGCCACAAGCTACCATATAATTGGATGTTTTCTGCCTTAGTCTCCAGAACAGGGAGTGTAGTTTGGCTGTTGTCCCTTGGAATCTCAGTCTATTTTTTCTGATACTTTAATTTCCCCCTTGACCCAGAGAGGGAGACCAGGTTAAGAGCTGGTGGCAGTCTACTTACCTTACAGGGTTGGCATTTGGCTTAACTCAGCCCTGGCAAGGGAGGCGCGGGTTATGCCTCACCAGGACCAATTGCTCTGGATTGGGTGGCTTATCCGGCAGTTCATTACATGGCTATTTCTATGGCTGTATTCATAGACCCCACTGTTCTATGAAGGACCTCCCTTAGCTCCAGGGCTTCACTCCCAGAATCTCAGGATCTGAGTCCCAACAGACCTGGCAACCTTATTCAAAGGGAATGAGGATATTGCAGAAAGTTTGAGGCTCACCTAATTTTAGGCGCTGCCTAGTGGTTGTAGTGGTTGTGTCTATGACTTTGAGGTTCTCCATCTCTGCTCTATCTAATACACTGCATGCACTGGTTGTTGGGGAGGAAATGTAACTTAGTACAGCGCATGCGTTGCATTCAGAAGATCCTAGGTTCAGTCGCTGGCATCTCCAATTAAAAGGATCAGGTGATCAGGTAATGGAAAAGCCCACTTTCTTCCTAAGATCGTACAGATTCACAGATAATTCTGGGTTAAATAGAAAAATGATCTGACCTGATATTATAAGGTTCCCAGTCAGCCATTTGGGCCAACATTTGGCTCAAGTTCTTGCTGTTCTAAATCTGCAATCCTAACTCCACTTACCTAGGAGGCAGCCCCGTTGATTTCAATAGGACTTAATTCTGAGTGGACATGGCTAGGATCGCACATCATACATATAAAGGACATTTAAAGCACATTGCTTCCTCCAGAGGATCCTGGGAACTGTAGTAACCCCCCACACTTCCCAGCACCCTTAACAAACTACAATTCCCAGAATTCTTTGGGGAAAGCCATGTGCTTTGAATGAATGGTGTGGATAGGAGTGTAGGCCCACAAACTGACAGTTGGATAGGGAGAACTGGGTTGCTGAAGGCTCCACTTTTGCCATGGACTTATTATGTGACCTTGGACAAGCTATTCTCAGCCTCAGTTCTCCATTTGTAAAACTGGAAATATGTGGCAGAGGTTTGTTGGGAGCTAACATTGCCAATTAAAACAGCTTCAGAAATTGCAAGTTGACAGCCAGGCTCATGATATATTGTTAACCATCTTGTTGAGTAGAGGTGTGCATGGAAGAAGGGAGCATGAATTACCAAAGTTAAGAAGAATGATATTGACATACGCGTACCTATATTCATTAAGCAAGGTCTCATCAATTACCTTTCTAATTAAACGCAGCCGCTTATCAGTGTGTTACTCGGGAGAGGTAGTCATCTAATGAAAAGTGCTTTATTGTTTGATTAGCACAGGACCGTTGATGAGTTTATTGTTATGCTGTCAATTGTTGGAGAGTAATCTTTAGGCAAGTACAGTGTGTGAGCCTCATTTGTATGGATTTCTTTTTTCTTTTTTGCAGGTAGTGATCCAGCTGCCACATCACTATCAAGCACGAATGTCTTCATGGGAAGTTCCGATTAAGGGAAAGAAAAGAAAATGACTGATGATGACTGTGTTGCCCTTCTGCTTCCCAAAGACCTGTGGCCCTCCAGATGTTGTTGGACTCCAACTCCCATCAGATGCAGCCAGAATGATCAATGGTCAGGGATGATGGGAGCTTGCCCCTGTGTTAGGCTGTGCTAAGATATTGCTACAAGGGGTGTGCACCAGATTCGGCCAAAGCCAGAATCCTGAACTGAATTGGACCAATTTGAGGAGATATATGCTTGGGACATGATTGGTCAAGACAGCCCCAAGTCACCCTGGGTCAGGTCAGTTTGCCCGGAGTGATTTGGGGTATCAGGGGGCTGGGCATCAGACAGGAAGGGTGCAGAGGTCTGCTTCACCAATGCCCCAGCAGGATTGAATACTCTACTCAACAGCTGTTGCACAATCCTAATTGCTACCAGTATACCTATTTCTTCCCTCTTAGGTGAAATCCTATCATTCGGTGGTAGTGTTAGGATTATTTTTAAGGGCTGTGCACCGGATTTGACAGAGGTCCAAGCCAACTCCTACTTAGAGTTATGCTGGGTTGAGAAAGTCCCAGATCTCTATGGACTGCATTGGGTGGCCAAGAGTGATCCAGGGCTATCAGGGGGTGGGTGTCAAGCAGAAAGGCGAGGCAGGCATGTGAGAGAAGGAAGAGAAACTGGGAAAAGGAGGCATCAGGTGCCTTTTCCACCCTACCTCTCCTTCTTCCCACCAGGCCCCCGCAAGCCCCACACTTCATCCAAATCCCCTTCGCACGTAGGGAAGCCTCACGGAAAGGAACAGCACCACACAGTATGGAATCCTTTTGCTTATCAGCTTGTAGGTGGGAGGATTCATCCTGTGTGGTGCCGATGACTGCTCATTTGTGGAGGGCTTCCCTGTATGCAGAGAAACTGCTTGCAAAGGAGCAGTGATCAGCAATGTGCAGGATCGAATCCTCCTGCTTACCAGATGGTAAGCAGGAGGATTCCATCCTTCATGGTGCTGGCTGGAGGGAGAAGGAAACGCCCCCTCCTGATCATATTTTTAATTTTAAAAAACTCTTAGCACTAGCCCCGAATAGCTTTGGGGATGGATCCAGAGTGGGTGGTCCCCTCTGTGCAACAGGCACATAGGCTCTCCCCAGGGCCCACAGATTGGGGCCCTGTGGGTCAGATAAGGAGGATTATTTTTAAAAAAGAGTATGTGCTTTACTTGTACTGACAATATAGCCACACTTATTATGAAGTATACAGAAACAGCAGCCAACTGGCTGTGCCCTCCATATTCACCACATTCAGCAGGATATCTGCTGAGGGGCACATGTACAAGTACACTTGTATGCATGTAAGTGTTCCACATGATATAAAGCCCTGATTGGGAATGGAGGACCATTCCATCATGTAAGGCAGAGATGGGGAAATGTTGGCCCTCCAGATGTTGGTGAATTTCAATTCCCATCATCCCTGGCCATTGGCCAAGAACATCTGGAGGGCCACTGGTTGGACATTCTTGGGTAAGAGCATGTGTGGGGAACCTTTGGCCCTTCTGATGTTGCTGAACTACATCTCCCCAAGCAAATATGGCCAATGACCAGGGATGATGGGAGCTGTAGTTCAGCAACATCTGGAGGGCCAAAGGTTCCACACACTTGACTTATACACACACACCCCACATATATTACACAGGCATACAGCTCCCTGTTCACTGCTGCTCAGCTGTTTCTTGGGCAGTGTGTGTGAGGAGAGATCACATTGGGGAGATACTTAAAACTCCCCCCTGTGATCTCATACTCTTTCACTCCTCTGCTTGAGAAACAGCTGAACAGCAGTGAAGAAGGGGCAAGTGCTTTTGGGACTGCCACTTCCAGGTGCTGTGAGATGGCAACAAAGCTGGCTTCCCTTATCCCAGGTCTTCTCCACTATTCTAGTACTCCAGGAACTGGCATTCAGAGTCATGCTGCCTGTTATCCTAGAGATGGTATATACAGCCACCATGTTTAGTAGCCATTGATTACCTTATCCATAAGACCTATTTTGCAAAAAGTGTATCCTTCTGCTAGGCAAAGGGGGAAAAGGGAGAAATTACTCAGCTCAGTTTATATGCCAGCAATTTGTTGAGAATTTAATGGGGCCAGGAAGGATCCAGTAAATGAATCCTCATCTAATATTTGGAGGATCTAGATCCACATCTAATGCTTTGCATGCAGAAGGTCCCTGGTTGAGTCTCAGCCATCTCCAGGTAGGACTGGGAATGCCCTTTGTCTAAAATCCTGGAGAGCTGCTGCATGTTAGTGTGGACAGTACTGAGCTGGATGGACCAATTCAGCATAAGGCCACTTTCTATGTTCGCAACCTGAGCATTCCTTGCCAAAGTTCAAAACTCTAGCCAGAACACACCAGGTCTCAGTTCTGCAGCAGTATCAGAGGTGGTTATGGCTCTGTAGTACCTGCCTGGAGAGATTGTGTGCATTTCAGGAAATGCAAAGGGAGAACAAGAGGATTTTTAATGCCATTTGGAGCAGTGCCACTGAGAAAGGCCATAGCTCGGTGGCAGAGCACATGCATAGAACACAGAAATTCCCAGGTTCAATCCCCACCATCTCCAGGTAAGACTGGGAGAGACCCCTGTCTGAAGCCCTGAAGAGTCACTGCCAGTCAGTGTTGACAAGGCAGCCTCCGATGTTCTCTCTCCCTCTCCCTCTGGTCTAATCATGCCATCTCTCCTAGAAGTTAAGAGCTGCAAATCTGAAGGGTAAAGAATGATATGCCCATGTGGGTGGTCCTGTTGAGTAGTATTAACTAGGAACCAGTTTCAGAGAGAGAGAGAAAGAGAGAGGGAGAGAGAGAAACAAACATCTGGAGATGCGAAAGATATTTATTTTGAGAAGGGACACATGGGGTGTAGGAAAGAACCAGATCCTTCAGGGACCAGGACTGCTTCCTTCATCAGAAGTCCCTCTGCGGAGGAAAAGGGATCTCATTGCGACATCCTCATGGACTGCAAGTTTATCCAAAGCAGAAAAAATGGGCAATGTTTTTCATTGAGAAAACTGCTTTTATCTTCCTTCCAACTTGCTGAAAAGCCTCTCAAGGAGATAACATATATAAATATGCATAGTGGCTTATACAAGGCAGGAATGATCCACTGTGGGTCACGATGGGAATATCTAAAGTTAGGAATGGAAGGATCTGTCAATTTCTATTCCCTCGGTTTCTCATTTTTCCAGTCTTAAATTCAGTTCTCCACATTTCTGGAGCAATCTGTGATTTTTTTTTTAAAAAAACACTCATGAAAAATCATTCAGATTTTAAAGCAAATTTCTCCTAAAAGCCGACATTTTTGTATGCAGTTTTGACTAACATACACATTTTTACAAGCAATTTCTCGTAATATAATGTATTTTTGTATGTTATTTTCACTCATATATTCATTTTTATGCACATTTGCCCCTAATATATACATTTTTGTCAACATTGTTTGGTTGGCATTGCAAAATTTTGGTAAGTGTGAATTTTGATGGATGGCTGTGTTTTGGTTCTCATATAGTTTCAGAAAATGTGAATTTGATAGATTCAGCTTTAAATGCAAACTGAATCAAATTTCTCCCCCATCTCTCTATATAGTACAAATGCACTTGGTTTCTTGTTCCAGTTGAACTGTTAGGATTTCACCCAAAGACCAATAAGAATTATATATTTGGTGAGGGTGATGGTGAGTCTTTTTTATCAAAGGTGGGCAGACTTCAGGCTGGTGGGATTAATTTATGATTTGCTTTTTAATTGCAAGGTTCGTCAACTGGAGCCAGGTGCAAAATAGTTTCTCAGGCAGGGATGGAAGGATCTGTTAGTTTCAGTTCTCCCAGTTTCTCATTTTTCCAAGCTTAAATGTGGTTCTCCACATTTCTGCAGCAATTTGCATTTTTTTAAAAAAAATCCTCATGAAAATTCTCCAGTGTTTTAGTACAGATTTCTCTTAATAAAGCACATTTTTGTAGGTAGTTTTGAGTAATGGACATATTTTGCAAGCTATTTCTCTTCATATAATGCATTTTTGGATGTTATTTTCACTTATATATTCATGCACATTTTCCTCTAATATATGCACTTTTGTAGATATTGCTTAATTGGCAAACTGCATCGCAAATTTCAAATAAGTGTTTATAAGTGTGAATTTTGAAGGATGGCTTTGTTTTCATTTGCACATTATTTCACAAAGTGCAAATTTGATTTGACGAAGTGTGAACTAAATCGAAATTCTCACCCACCCCTAGTCTCAGGTGGACAGGCATATGATCAGCATTAAGGAACACGGTGACTCTGAAGCTGAGCACAGCCTCAGCCTAGGAATTTCTGATCAATACCAAAACGAAGTCCACAACACCTTTCACACAAAAAACCCACTCCTGGTTTTCCCTTCAAGCATTCTTTTTCAGCAGCATAATTTTGGTGACAGCGGGGAGGAGGGGAAGTGGTTTGCTCTTGTTCTTGTTAGACAATCTAGAGTTAGAAATTCTTGCCATTCTACTGCAAATTATTCAGGTAGATTCTGATCTACCTCTGTCCCCCTATATAAGGTCCAAAGCAGTGTGTGTGTACACACAGTGTGTCCCTATTGTTCTTCCTGGTTCCTTCTCTGAATGTTCAGCTTTCATTTTTATAAAGGTAAAAACTATGCAAGCAGGGTTCTCTTCAGCCCCATTTGCACAATACATTTAAAGCAATATTATGCCACTTTATTTATTTATTTATCTATTAAATTTGTTAGGAACTTCACACATCTTGGCGATCGCTCATGATCGAGTAAGATTGTCTTCCAAAATATAGTCTTTAACAATGGATCCTTCTGAATCTGTATCCACTGCTGATGTACCAGACCAGCCTTTCCCAACCAGTGTGCCTCCAGATGTTGTTGGACCACAATTCCCATCAGCCTCAGCCAACATTGCCAATGGCTGAGGCTGATGGGAGTTGTGGTCCAACAACATCTGGAGGCACACCAGTTGGAAAAGGCTACACCAGACCATGACTAGGGGCTTCTGGATTTCACAGTCCTGCCCCTGTTGCCATTTGCCAATTGCCATGGGATTTTTGTTATGGAAGACGCCTGTGAGTGAATTTGTTTTATGTGGTGCACCACGATCAACACACAATCTTGACAGAAAAAGGCTTTGACCCAATGGCATGGGTACCATGATGATTGGAAGTCCTTTATCTACTGCAGCCTTCATCCGCCTTCACAGCCGTTGTAACATACACATTGTTATCCTCCGCCTGTTCTGCCATTGATGACTTCACACATATGCACACTTAAAGCAACTGAAGTAAATAAAGAGTTAAAATAAAAAATAAAATAAAAGATAAATATATATATATATATAAAGTTAAAAACAAAAAACAGCAGTGAAGCAACTCTTCTTAGGGAGGCTACACCTAACCCTAACCCTAACTCTTCCAAAGTTAAGAACCAAATGCCTGGGAAAAGAGAAATGTTTTTGTCTGGTGCCTAAAGATGGATAGTGATGGCACCAGGCATACCTCCCTGGGGAGAGCGTTCCTCAAATAGGGGGCCACCACTGAGAAGGCCTGTTCTTGTGTTGCCATTCTCCACATCTCCTTCATCGGGAGCACATGAAGAAGGGCCTCCAATGCTGGGCATAGCGTCCGAGTTGGTACATATAAAAGGGGCGGATTACCTAAAGAATCCTGGGAACTGCAGTTTGTGAAGGGTGCTGAGAACTGTTAGGGAACCCCTATTCCCCTCACAGTGCTACAGTCCCCAGAGTGGTTGGTCAATCCCTCTTCCCCAGGGGGGAAGCAATTCTACCTAATATAATACATTTCACTAATAGCTGCATTTTTATGCACACTTTCTCTTAATATATGGATGTTATGCACATTGGGGGGGGCTGCATTGCACAGTTTGGAGAACGGCAAAGTTTGAAGAATTCTTGCATCTTGGTTTGCAGAGTTTAACTTAGTGTAGCTTGCTCAGTGGTTTTTTTGTGCAGTGAGTGTGCGAGTGGTTTACATGTGAGAAAGCAAGTTTTTACCTTGCTTTGAGTCACTGAGACTTTAGACTTAGTAAAATAAAACAAGGTGAGTTTATTAATGGAAATACGTACTTGATAGGAAAGGCTCTAGTTCTAGCTAGTTGGAAGCACAATGGCCAAGCTTGGTCATTGCCACCATGCTTGAGGAGAGAGACAAAGACAAGGATGTCTGCTGTCTCTCAGCTGGTCTGAGATGAAGGAGGAAGGAACGGCTGGGAATGAGGCCAGCTCCCTGAAAGTAGCAGTTTACAATGGAAGGAAGACAGGTAGAGGAACACAGGTATGGATAGGCAGCCTGGCCAGCTGGAGGACCGTCTCTCTATCTCCCCTTAGGTATGCAAAGAGAACCCAGTAGGAATTGTTCTTGCCACACTTCCAACATTAGGTAGGTTAAAATGCAAACCAAATGGGATTTTTCTCCCCCACCTTGTTTCAGGATGTTGATGCAGAAGTACCTCTAAGAAGCTGTTATAAAGCTATCAAACCAGTCAACCAAGATGGCAAGATCCTTATATATAGACAACCTGGGATAATGAATGCCACGTGATCCTTTTGTCTACAGCTTGAAACTGTGAGTCTGCAAACCAGCAATCAGGATGTTTTCTCAACATGTGGAAAACCAGAGCTCTGTTCCTTCTCCTTTCCCTCAAAATGAAAGCAACTCTGATTTATTTTAATTTTGTTAATGAAAGGGAAGAAAGAAAGGATGCTGTTTGGTTTTTGCTTTGTGCTTTTTTTTAATTGTTGATTCAGGCAGGTGTTTTATAGTTTCCCCTTTGACCTTAGTTTGATGTGATCAGGAGCAAAGTGTCAGTCTGGATTTTCAGTCCACTTAATCATTTGCCTCTCCCCATCCCCTTGTTTGCTCCTATCTCTGCTTGAAGAAAGCCATGTTGGAAATGTTATTGAGTAAAGCAGGGCTCTCTGCACTACTGAGGGCTTTTCCTCAATGGTAATAACATGGTGATAAAAACAAAAGCTGACACTTCAAACAGAACATGAGTAGGAGCTGGACAGGTGCCATTTGCATGTTTTAATTCTCTTTTCTAAAATGTAACACTTTGGATTTGGCAGGTACAAAAGGTGAGGAGTGTATTTTGTTCTTCATTTGCATTAAAAAATGAAAAATCCCCTTGGACAGGGAATGCATTTTCATCAGCAGTATAGTGCAGTGGTTGGCAACTGTCCGCGGTGAGCCAAATTTACATCATCCAAACTACAATTCTCATCCTGTGAGAATGAGTGGAGAGGGATAAAAGGTTGACGTTTTGTCACAGGGTTGCTTTTGCTGCTTGATTAATCAGTCAACTTGATTGCGTGTATACAAGCCTCTAGATCAGTTACACAAAGTTTACGAAATTAAGCAGAATAGCGTGCATACCAATATGATTCCCACCGACTTCTGTTGACTCAGAGAAATTAGATATATTCTGCAGTCAAATTACTATGCATTGTAATGGTGGCAACCCCAAAATTACCTGGGGTTTCCTCACCCTCCCCTAGAATACATGGGTGTGACATCTGCTAATAGGAAATTGGTATAAAATCCTAAAGAATGTCTTAGGTAAGGTTCAAACAATGGACAAATAAGTTCAAATGGGGCATTATAAAAATGACATTGAAAAAAGTATGTAAATCAAATGTTCTACTTCCTAAAACCTACGCAGACAGAGACGCCCCTCAGCAGGAACTCCTGCCCTAAAATTTGTCAACAGAGCAGATGGGAAGGCATTAAATCTAGCAAGTGAAAAAGCTTGCCTACATCTGCCATCATCAAGTTTAGTAAAAAAAAAAAAAAAAAGGTGCTGGGCATAAGGAGGGCAAAATATTGGGGAATGTTCAGAGAGGACAGCAAGACGTTCTAGAAGGTGCCTAAGCATGATAGCAATCTGTATCTCTGCCTTCCCCAACCGGGTGCCCTCTGTATATTTTGAACCACAAGTCTGATTATTTGGACCAAAATTATTTGGAGGTTATCCAGATGGAGAAGGCAAATGCGTTTGCCTCAAACACATTTTGGCTTTAGAAAACCCTAAAATAATCATTAATACCCAAGAGAGGCTAATAGTAGCCAATTTAGATTGCCAGGTCTGCAAAAGAGAGCATATGTCTGATTTATTTATTTCCAGTATTTACATGCTAGCTTTTAACAACAACAAAGTTCCAGAGGACATTCATTGACCATATAGCAGCTTCAAGATTTTCAAGATAAAACTGTAAAACAATATAAAACAGTTCACAACACATTCCGAGGAGGCAGAAAAGGGTGAAGATACTTCCAGTTAATGACTGAAGGCCTGGTGGGATGGATGGATGGATGAATATTTTTCATGGCTCAAAAAAAAAAAAAGAGAGAGAGAGAGACCAAGGAGGCATGCAACTCTATTGAGAGAGAACATTTCTGTGGCTCCAGAGAGCCTGAAAAGGCCTTTCCTCCTGAAAAGGCCTTGCTTCTGATGAAACCAAACTCAGTTTTTGAAAGATGACACCTGGATCAGTGTACCATCAGCTGATCTAAAATAACCTGAAAGTGTGTGGGTGTGTGTGTGTGGAATCACCTGACAGAAGCAGAGAAAGCCACTTGATCCTTCATTCAGCAGAACTCTTTATTTACTGGCTCAAAGAAATCTCATCGTCCCAATCGGGTTGTTAACTGTTAATTAGGGGGAGGGGGGGCTGCCAGAAATACATACTTAAGGTTTGTACAAGAAAATCAGGATAAATACCTACTTATTCAGCATTCATCCTGATTTTCTTGCACAAAGTTTACACAGAGGTTAGACGAATGGCCTTTCTTTATTGAACATTTGTTGCGATTTAGTTATAGGGTGGTTTTACAACAATGAGCATGCTAGTGTGGCAGGAGCAACTCCTGTCTGAGTTCTCTTTGCATTCCTAAGGAGAGATAAAGAGGGAGTCCTCCAGCTGGCTAGGCTGCCTATTCTTACATGTGTCCCTCTACCTGTCTTCCTTCCATTGTAAACTGGTACTGTCAGGAAGCTGACCTCACTTCCGTACTCTCCTTCCTTCCTCCTTCTCCATCCAGCCAAGGGAGAGGAGATATTTTGCCTTTGTTCTTCTGATCTAGCATGGGCCAGTGACCAAGGCTGGTCACTGTGCCTCCAACTTAGCTAGAACTAGTTTTGCCTTTCTCATCAACTATGTATTCTATAAATAAAGTAGCTTTTCTTATCTTACAAAGTCTAAAGGCTCAGTGATTTGAATGTAGAGTAAAAGCCCTGCTCCTTTCAGGTAAACTCACCCACGCAGAGCACAAAGCTTAAATCCGCCGCATCGCAAATTCTGGGCAAATTACAAAAAACAGAGCATTATTTTGGCATTCATCCTGATTTGCTTGGAAGGTGTTTTACATGTCTTCCCAATAATCATACATTCATCCTACACTTTTCAGTGCATTTCCCCCTCACTTTTCTAACTGCAAAGAGTCCACTTTTTTTAAAAAAAAAAAGGGGGGTGGGGGATTGTTGTGCTAGAGTGAGGGAGCACTCTAATCCACTTTAGTTGTGTAAACCTAAAGTTCTGCACTGCCCCCGAATCCATCCTGCAAAATAGTGACAGTCTGGAGGCACCCTTTGTCACCCATATATTCCCTGCTTTTTTCTTCTCTCCCTCCTGCTGTCCTGTCTAAAGTGCAAAGCATTGCTCAAGGCTTCCAGCTATGAGTCATCTAGGGATGGGAAATGAAGAAAGATGAGTCAGCAGAAGTGAGCTGGACTCTCATCTCTCTGTGTTTGCTTAGACGAGCTTCCCATCCACCCACTTTGTTTAGTATGCGATTCTTGGAATTCCTGCAAGAACAGCAGCATCAAAATATATGCATTTCATATTGGAAAGTTCTTTACATTCCTGGAAGCAGATCAAAGGGAAGGCCTTAGCGTTCTTTTAGATTTGGGCTACAATGGTCTGCACTGTCTTACCTGGGAGTAAGCCCCATTGAACAGAGTGAGACAAAGGTCATATCCACACGATACATTTAAAACACTCTTATACCACTTTAAAGAGTCATGGCTTCCCCAAAAGAATCCTGGGAACTATCATTTGGGAGTTATTGGGAGACCCCCTATCAGAGCTTGGAAAAGTTACTTTTTTGAACTACAACTCCCATCAGCCCCAGCCAGCATGGCCACTGGATTGGGCTGATGGGAGTTGTAGTTCAAAAAAGTAACTTTTCCAAGCTCTGCCCCCTATTCCTTTTACAGAGCTGTGCAGTTCCCAGAATGGTTTAACAACCCATCTCTTTTTCCCAGGGAACTCTTGGAATTGTAGCTCAACGCCTGCACTGCTCTGACATCCTCCACTGTCCTACATTAAACTAAGCATACTGTTTCAGTTTGAAACAGCTATATTTTAACGTTGTTGCCACCGGGTTCAGCTGTTTTGGCTGCTGCTCTAATTACATTTTCTACTCTATTTGTGGGTGGAGGAATTGTGGGAGGGAGATCATTTCACGGATTTTTTCCAGGGTGAGGAGAAATTCTCCAACAGTGCCTTGGGAGTGGGGCTCACCACAGTGGAGGATGCTGATAAATTAGGACAGATGAGCCACTGCTCCATCAACCCCAGTCTGCCCTTAGTGAGTCCCCACCTGCCTGCCTTCTTATTTACAACCCAGGGGAGTGGCACCGTCCGTCCGCTTCCTCTTCTTCCTTAGTCTCAGTGTAGCCTCTCTTGGAACTCAGAAGGGAGGAGGATGGGAACAAAACTAGAGTTAGTGAGCTCTGCCTGTTATTGGCTCTGGCTCTGCCCTACGTTGCCTCTGGCTCCACCTAATGTTGGGCTCCCTGCCTTCCACCTATCATTTCCAATGGGCACCATCCACCACCGGCTTACCATCAGCAATGGAAGTAGCACAACATCTTTTTTCTTTACCTGTGAGTTTTTATTTTAGCTGCTACAAGTGGCAGGAGCAGCAACTGCATTCCATCCTCTGCAATGCCTCAGGCCTACCTTCATCCCAAGGTATTATGGGTGGAAAACATTTGGGGAACATTCTACAACATGACTTGCTTTTTCTAGGGGGTGTAAGAAAAATAAAAATCTTAGAAATGTTCTCAGGGGAAAAAAAATGCTTTCTGGACATTTCAGCTCAGCACAGTTTGCAATAGGGGCTCCCCCATGCTGCTGCCCTTTCCTCTCAGTATGGTATATTTTCTGGACAGAATAGCTGATTTTATCTGCAAAAACCTCATTATTGCTTTCCTCTAAGGATGCTTTATGGTAAACGCAACATCCTTGAGGTAGAATTAGGTCCCTTTTGCACTAACGGGTTAGGCCTCCAGGTAAATCCCTGATATGTTCTCAAAAAAGTTAACATATCTTTTGTTAAGGCCCCTTTACCTAATGATATGCCCAAAGTGGCTGGATGGTTCAAGGCTGCTCTTCTGAATCAATAAATGGAAATCTGGCATTGGTCATATCCGGCTGTGCTCATTGTCTGGTCTTACTAGTGTCATTGTGAACTTACCTTAACTCTGTTCTGGGTTGTTTTTATATGCATGAGCACATACAGTCAATCATTCTGAAGGGAAACTGAAGGAGAAGATTGAAGAGATCCAAGTTAACAAGGGATACTTGCCTTCCTTTCAACTGTCTTCAGCTTCCAATTAACCCCATGAAAATGTGATCAGATCAGATCTTAAAACATTTCAAAGGTGTGTTGATCGAGTCAAAAAAAGGCTACTAAGGGAGGAGGGGAGACATGATCTAGGTTTATATTACATAGTGCATGTTATGGAGAATGTGGACAGAGAGGTACTTTTCACCTCCTATAGCAATAGAACCTGGGAATATATGCAACTAAGGCCACATTCACACTGTACATTTATTCCACTATTATTCAATTTTAAACAGTCATGGTTTCCCCCAAAGAATTCTGGGAAGTGTGGTTTGTGAAGGATACTGAGAGTTGTTAGGAAAGCCATAGTCCCCTTACGGGCCGGCAATTCCCAGAGTTCTCTGGGAAAAAGGACTGACTGTTAAACTACTCAGGGAATTGTAGCTGTGTGAGGAGAATAGGGGTCTCAGTACCCTTCACAGACCACACTTCCCAGGATTCTTTGGGGGAAACCATGACTCTTTAAAGTGGAATAATAGTGGAATAATTGTACAGTGTGAATGTGGCCTAAATGGCATGAGAGAGGTCACACATCCACACCATATATTAAGAGCACTCTTATACCACTTTAAATGTCATGGCTTCTCCCAAAGAATCCTGAGAACTGTCATTTCCTAAGGGAGCTGGGCACTGAAACTCTGCCAAGTCAGCACCCTTAACAAACAACAGTTCCCAGGATCCTTTGGGGGAAGCTATGACATTTAGCATGAGAGTGCTCTAAATGTATGGTGTGGATTAGGCATGAGTGAGCATTTTGATTCAATTTGCATTTCAGGCCGAATCTATCAAACGCACACTTCCAAAACAATATGAGAACCGAAACTCAGTAATCCTTTGAAAGTTGCACTTATTTGAATTTTGCAGTCACCAACCAAACAATGATGGCAAAACTGCAAATATTAGGGGAAAGTGTGCATAAAAGCAAATATACAACTGGACAGTCCTTCAGACAGAGGACTCATTCAAATTGAGGGCTATCCTATGTAAAGTAGGGCAGATGGGCTTCCTAGTGCAGTGCTTATACACAGGGCAATGCCCATAGAGCTAAACAGGGCCCTTCTCTGCCCTTGCTGCATGGACACAGGCATGTACGTGAGCCTGTGTTCCATTACAACGAAGGGGAGGGCTCACCTCTCAAATCCTCATCCATCTCTCTCTCTCTCTCTCTAGATCAAGGGTTCCCAAACGGTGGTCCGTGGACCATCAGCAGTCTGCAAACTTCATTCAGGGGGTCCATGGCATGCCTGTAAAATTGGCATTGAAAATCACACCGCACCTAGCACAATGCATAACTATAACGGGCAGAAAAATTATTAACTGGCCTGCCAAGGCCGTAGCAATTTTCAAGTGGTCAGGAAGGGGGGGAAATTTGGGGACCCTGCTGTAGATCTCAAGAAATTACAGTGTGCAGAGAGGGAAGAAACGCCCCTGTGGGATTCCTCTATGCTAAGCACTTCAGCCTCCCCCAGGAAATGATTGTGCTCTCTGTATGTACAAAACAAGTGAGTTGGCCTAAACTGCATGTGGTCTGAATCAACAAAATGGGTCACTCCCTATTCCATCCGTAAATAATGACCTCACCCCAAAGCTTTATTTAATAACTAGGCCGGCATCCAAAGGCTCTTTCCCACTGCAGCCCCCCATGCCCCTCCCTCCAAAAGCCACCCTTAGATGAAACTTCAACAGCTCCCTTCCATGAAAAATGGACAACCCCCCTCCCTGCCTGCTTTTGTGTGCATGCATACTTCCGTGCTATTCACTTATCAGCCATCTGTGTGGAGGGCTCATGTGTGGAGGGAGTTGTAAGGCCATCCCAGCTCTGCCCCCAACATCACTGCTCTCATTAGCTCCATAGCTGCCTGGCTCCACCCCTCTCTCTGACCTCTGTAAATTCAGTGTAGTCTTAAAGAGGTGGTGGCTGTAAATGTATAAACAGGGCTCTGGGGGGTGTCTTTGACCCCTTACTTTTGGGGAAGCATGGTCCCAGCAGAGTCCCTTTGTGTTCAGCATCCTATGAGCCAATAAACCTGAAAGGGGAGTTCATTAGTCACTGAAAAGAGTCTTCTAACTGACTTCTTTGTCCTTTCCTGATGATTTGAGCCAATCAGAGTGAAAGGAGGTGAGTCCGTGAAAAGTCTAGCAGTGAACACTCGTCCCTCTCAGGCTTATTGGCTCCTAGGGACATCTGTTGTTGTGGGGAACAGGTATTAACAAGGATTTCATTCTCAGCCCAGCAGCAAAAGGGTGTGTGGGTGGCTGTGACTCTCACGAAGGGACTCTGTACTTCTGAATTCACTACTACATTCTGTATGAGCTCCTCTGAGACTCCATCTGGCTGTCCTTAGGGAAGGGCCACACAACCCAGTGGCAGAGCACCTGTTTTGCATGAAGAAGGTGCCAGGTTCAATCCCCAGCATCTCCAGGTAGGCCGGGGAAAGAGTCCCTTTCTGAAACCTCAGTGTGCTGCTGCCAGTCGTGGTCGACAATACTAAGCTCAATGGACCAATGGTCTGACTTGCTATAAGGCAGCTTCCTAGGTTACATTTCAGACTTTCGTCGGATGCACATTCACCAGAGGGGTAGAGCTGCCTGTGGGGATGATGTTAGTGGCTGGGCTAGAAAGTGTGGTCCTGCTCCTCCTCCATGTGTTCGTCACATAGGTCTTTTCTGGTCTTTTGATCCCGGTCTTTCATTTTCAAATTTTAACACTTTGGCACCAACTCCTAATAATAGATGCACGGTAAGGAGCAAAAAGAAGGAAAGGAGAAGATGAATACGTGTCTAAGCATTAAAAAAAAACAGAGAGGGGAAAAATTAACTTCATTAATGTGTAAATCCCACAGAATTGCCCAAAGATTTTCTTTTTTATGTATGAGGTTCTTAATGAACATGATTGCCCATGGCAAGTTAAATATCAAATAATTCTTTAAAGTGCTAAGAGACATTTATAAGTGTGGTAATTGATATCTAACCAGCTAAAGCTCTCTTAATAAATGCTCAGACATTCTTTAAAATTTCAAAGTATTAATTATAGAGGCGCGTTTGCTATGATTTATTGTAGTTGTGGCTCTCTAACTGTTCCTATTATGAGACTTTATATGTGACATCATCACTGAAGGGTACAGGTTTCAGCTCTTGATTAAAAGGGAGTCTCCATAGAATACCAAAACAAAAAAAGCCTGCATGTGTCAGAAAGAAAAGAGGGATATCAACAGATATCTGAATTGATACAAAACCATCACGCCACTGTTTAATTCATCAGAGAGAGAGAGAGAGAGAGAGAGAGAATTGGGGGTTAAACCAACCACAAAATTTGGTTTGGACCCCAGTTTAGCCTGAACCACTTTAGAGGTCCCTTACTTTATCTCAGATTCAAATTGGAACCTCAATTCATTCAGGGGAAAAACCAAAGGGTTGTATTCAAGTAAGTCCCACCCAGAGTAGACCCGCTGAAATAAATGAACCTAAGTGAATCATGTCTATTAACGTCAGCGGGTTTACGGACTAGCACTCAACACTACCCAAATGCTTTGAAGGCATTCAGATCTTCTCTGAAGGGAAGAGGTCTTGGCTGAAGCAACTCCAGGCAATGTGGACGAGTCCCAAAGCTCTGGGCCCAGTTTGAAGCTTCAGAAACTTCCCCATTAAATACAACGAGATACATGGAACCTCCCACAGGCAAGTTTTGCATGAAATGAAAATGCTAGGTGAGGCAAGCGGCATGAAGAGCTGGGTGTGTTGCTCTATCACTGGCACCTCTAGCTCCTAATCAGGAAATTACTTTACCGGGGCTCTCCTAACAGTCCTTTGGGGGGGGCAGGTTTGAGGCAACATGACATCTCAGATGCTGTTCTCAGTCTGTGCCCTTTGTGACCAGCTGAGCGACTCTGGCAACGGTGCTCAGAATTTCTGTCATTCCGAAAGCAGCTCCAGAACTCCCACAGGTTGAGAGATGGTGGGTTTCTCCAAAAGGTTTCTCCTTTTTCCAGTCTGAAATTCAGTTCTCCCCGTTCCTGTAGCAATTTGCAATATTTTAAAAAAATCCTCATGAAAATTCTTCAGCATTTTAGTGTGAATTTCTCCTAATAAACATATTTTTGTATGCAGTGTTGACTAATGTACACATCTGTCCAAGCATTTTCTCCTACTATGATGCTTCTTTGTGTGTTATTTTCACTAATATATTCATTTTTATTCACACTTCCACTAATATATGCATTTTTGTAAATGCTGTTTGGCTGGAGAACTGCATCGAAAAATAAATGTGAGTTTTGAAGGACGGTTGTGTTTTGGTTCTCATAATGTTTCAGAAAGTGTAAATTTAAATTCAACTTTAAATGTGAACCAAATCAAATTTCTCCCCCATCCCTAATCTGTGCACACCGCAGTTTCCTGATGTGGGAAGCACTCACAGATGTTATTGCTCCCCTGCTGTCCGAAGTAATACAGTCCAACCCGTGTTATTTGTAAGCATATAGTTTGGCTTACATATGTGTTGTGATGTTCACATGATGAAGGTAATGAATTTGGTTTTTATGGGGGTAGTGCGGAGTTGCAAACAGGCATCTCTTATCTGTGTTCAGCTGCCCCTTTTGTTGAATATGCAGGTGGGACAACAGGGGTGTGTCAGAGTGTCTGTGCCCGCAAGGAAGCCCTCAATCAGGATGTTTATTTATTTATTTATTATACTTGTATACCGCCCCATAGCTGAAGCTCTCTGGGCAGTTTACAGTAACTAAAAACAAATACAATTTAAAATACATCTTTAAAAAAAACAATTTAAAACACAATTTAAAAAATTAAAACAATATAAAACACATGCTAAAATGCCTGGGAGAAGAGGAAAGGCTTGACCTGGCGCCGAAAACATAACAGTGTTGGCGCCAGGCGCAGCTCGTCAACAAGATCATTCCGTAATTTGGGGGCCACCACTGAGAAGGCCCTCTCCCTTGTTGCCATTCTCCGAGCTTCCCTTGGAGTAGGCACCCGGAGGAGGGCCTCTGATCTTAAATGTAGTGTACGGGTGGGTTCGT
This sequence comes from Rhineura floridana, assembly GCF_030035675.1. NCBI lineage: Eukaryota > Metazoa > Chordata > Lepidosauria > Squamata > Rhineuridae > Rhineura > Rhineura floridana. The sequence continues at coordinate 16,719,322 of NC_084495.1, read as the reverse complement.
ATCGGGAGAGGCGTTCCATCAGGTATTGTGGTCCCAAGCCATGTAAAGCTTTGTAGGGATGTTGGTAGAATCCACCAGACAATTCTCTGAGCAATCGCCATTCCTTTTGGGCTTGTACCAAATCCTTCTTCAAGCCCAAACCAAATACAGTTCCACACAGTATGGTGCTATACCCAAGACTGCTTACTGTGTGGCCTTGGGCCAGTTACTATTTTTTTTAATCTAACCTATTTTAAGGGTTGTGTGGATCAAATGGGGATGCTGCTCCAAGCCCTTTGAAGGATGAACAGGCTACCAATGTAATAAATAGTCAATCATATGCTAAACTGCTTGGCATAATATTTAATCCAGCCCTGCCCTTTTCCTACCCATTTTTTTTGTTTTACAGATGTACATCCTTCCTTTTTTTAGTTCACCTTATTGCATATCTAATTGGATTACTGATTAGCTAGAGGTGGAAATGGAAAGCACAAGAGTGCATCACAATGCTAGTTCATGTCACAACCTTACTCCTTGTTTTAAAAGGCTTTTGATTCCACACTGCTGCTCTTCCCCACCCTGAAAGAGGTAATTGCATGACAATTAGATTAATATCTCTTACATACTTATTAAACTCAATAAGTGGTCCCATGCAAACAATTGATATTTAATTAACATTATCATCCTACTAAGTTTTAATTAAAAGTTCATTTAAAAATACCTCCCATGTTATTGCTCACATTAATGCAAGTTTGGTTTCCCCCACCCCTTGGCAAATGTTGTGGTACTTGTCAGTTCCAGCTATGCAGATTGTTTTGGTCCAGTATGGATGCAGAGATTTGCGATCCAGCTGCCACTTCTGGATAAGAAATCCATGCATGCAAGTTTGTACTGTATGTATGTATGTATGCACCATCATGTTGCAACATGAGGGTGAGGGAAATTCATTCTTTCTTTTTAATTAAGGCAGCTGACTTGGTCTATAAGAGACAAACAAATCCAAAACCCACAATTGTGCAATATGTTTATTAGGAACAACCAAAATGTCACAAAACCAGGACAAGCCCTATAGTGAGACACAGTGAGATACATGCCTCGGGTCTGGTGGATTGTGCCCCTATCTGTTGTCCTTGGGCTGGCCTGCCACTTTCACCACCACTGCCAATAGCCAGCTCACCATCAGCCCAATGTACCTGTGACAGCTGCTGCAGCAGCTACTGTTGTTGATGGTGATACTTCTCTCCCACCTGGGAGCTGTGAAGCAATGCTGAGTCTTGTCATTGCTGCAGAGAAATGGCCAATAGCACTCCTTCAATGATCTCCAGGAAAAAGGGGTCCTTCCTCAGCATGAAGCATTGTGGTTGAGGTGACTGTGGAGAGTGCCTGCACCCAGGGGTGTAGTTGTCCAGGGTCTCAGGGGTCTTAGATCTCTTACTTTTTTGGGAGCCAGGTCCCAGCAAGGACCCTATGACACCAGCATCCTATAAGATAATCATCATGAAGGGGGAGTGTGTTAGTCACTGAGAAGAGTCTTCTAACTTGCTTTCATGTCATTTCCTGCTGAGTGGAGCCAATCTGATTCCTATTAGTTCCTACTTCAAAAAGCCAAGTTGTGGAGAGTGAGAATTCCGTCATTCTGCAGAAGAGACAGTGAGTCCTCATGATGGCATCCCATCTACATCATCAAGTAGTTTGGTGGCAGCAGGAGACAAACGTGCCTGAACTCAGTAATTCAAGCAATAGCTCTGACAGTGAGAACGGACAGTCAAATGGTGACAGTGATAGAGAAGCAGAAAGCAGTATTCAAGCCTTGCCAGATTATTCTATAATCTTTGAAGGTTGTATAATCTCAGAAGGGGGTGTGGCTGTGAAGGGGCGTGGCTGTGAAGGGGTGTGGCTGTGAAGGGGCGTGGCTGTGACTATCATGAAGGGACCCTGCACTTCTAAATTTCCCACTGCATTCCTGCCACTTTGCCACAACAGCTACAACAAAGAGTGGTGGTGCAGGGGCTCTCGAAGGCCACATCAACTACAATGCCTCACTCTGAGGGAGGAGCCCTTCCACAGAACAGAACATGGAGGAGGGGGAGGGGGAGGCAGAAAAACAGCACCATGGCAACAAGAAGTGAGAAGGAGATAAAGTGAGAGGAGGAGGAAAGGGGGGAAAGGGAAAGGTGATGGTGGAGGAGAAAGGAAAATGGCAAAGGGAAAAAAGGCAGCAAGTGTAGTGATGGTTTTTGCCTGGCTAGAATGTGTCCTTGAGGTTTGATCATGCTTCTTGCTTGTCTGGATGAAGGACAGACTGTAACTGTATGAAGAAGGTAGCCTACTGTGCAAAAGGTAAAACTCACAGTCATTGCCCTGCCTGCTTTTTCCTCTGGCCTTGACCAATGGGAAGTGACCCCCGGAAGGTTGCCAGAAGGCAGTGTGGCCCTCCGATCTGAAAAAAGATGCCCCTATTCCGGCTTAGCTAGTTAAGAACCTTTAGGCCTGTGGTTCTTCACCTTTTCTGGGTCATGGACCCCTCCAAGAATCTGATGAAAACTATGGACTCCCATAAATAAATAAATAAATATTTACTGCATTGGAAATAAATTTGTTTTGTGCCTGGTTTACAGACCCCTTGAAGCCCATCCATGAACCAAGCTCTGGACTGTTCCCTCCCCCACCCATTAAGCTGGACAGAAAGGACTCTAAAAGGGCTGTTTGAGTTAAACCCTGCTTAAGTACAAGGACCTTGTGTTCCTCTGTACTTTTCAGCCCTGTCTTTTGTTCATCTTTTCCCCATGGCTCCAACTTCTGGCTTGCTCCTAGGTTCTGATGCCTGCCTTTTTCTGAGCTCTGATCCTTCACATGCTCATTGGCTCCATCTCTGTGGCTCAGCTCCTGGCTCCCTGTTCATCTCAGACTGTTTATGGGGGGAATTGCTAGACTCTGAGACAAAAGATGTGTTGAAGTTTCCCTCCATGTTAGAGATTGAGTGTGGGGTGCAGTGTGTATCTTCATGGAGGTCTACAGAGATCCGTGCAATGTGCAAGCCACACAAACCCCTTAATGACAGGCATTTTGCTAGTATTAAATAACAGTAGGTTATTACTTTTAATTGCAGATAGGATGTAGCTTAATACCCAGGAGGCTAATTTGTTTATATTAGCTGGATGGGTCAACTACTTCAAACATGCAGACTGCAGATCTACTAGTAGATTGCATTACACCATTTAAATAAATAGTAGCAATTTGTCAATGTCATCTTAGCTTTAATATTTTACTTTCCATTTCCAGGAAACGGTACTCCCAATTAAGATGACCTCTCCTTTCTCTCCTCTGTCCCTCCCCAAATCTTGTTAACGGTAGATAATTCTCTGTGGTCTTTTAGTTTGTACATAGAACTGCAACCCCTTTTCAAAGTGATTGTCAATAAACTTTCAAGGGAAACTGGCCTTGTATTTATGCACAGTGAACTTCACATAGAGTAAAGTGGATTATTTTTTTTAAAAAAATCGTTTCGTTTTTGACATACACAATTCAAAACAATATATAACTACCCATAATAAGTAACAAAATAAAGAGCATCAGTCATGTTGCATTTTCCAAGCACATCACATTTCATCCCAATTGCAATGATGTAATATTTATCTTCTATTCTTTTTCAAAATTATCTTACCGAGGCTCTCCAAAGAAGTTCAGCCATGGATGGTGGTTTCCAATCATATTCTTTTTGTGTTACATATGTGATGAAACAGAACCATGTTGCCTGGAATGTATCTTTAGTTTGTCTTAAGTTATTTCTATCCCTCATTTTCTGTGTCAATTTTGCCATTAAACAGTTGACCATATTTGTTGGTGCCATTCAGCCGTTAGGTTGCCACCTACATCCTTCCACCTTCTATCCTTATGTAATATATTTTGTCCTTCATCAACTATAGAAAGTAAATGCCATTCTTGGATCTATATGTACCAACTTATATGTACCAACCTGGACCCTACACTTGGCATCAGAGGCCCTTCTTCGTGTGGCCCCTCCAAAGGAGGTGTGGAGAGTGGCAACACAAGAATGGACCTTCTCAGTGGTGGCCTCCCATTGGTGGAACACTCTCCCCAGGAAAGCATGCCTGGCACCATAATTATCCATCTTTATGTACCAGGCAAAAACATTTTGCTTCTCCCAGGCAGTCGGTTCTTAACTTTGGAAGGCTTTTGGAGGGTTTCTGTTGTGTGCCCTTCCTAAGAAAGGCTGCTCCATCACCTTATGTACTGTTGTTGTTTTTAAACTCTCTCTGTGTGTGTATAAAACATTTTCTTTTTCTTTTTATTAACTGTAAGTCACTTTGAGTGCACATATTTGTGCAGAAAAGCGACTAACAAATTTAATTTAAAAAATCTAGTCAGTACTTTTCCTGTTATTAGTTCCATTTCATGGAACACAGTTTCCAAAACTCCGTATTTTTTTTTCACAGTCTGGAAAAAGGTTCCTGACTCCCCACATCATAGAAGTGATGTTTTTCTTTCTTTCTTTTATTTAGGGGGGATAATTCAAACATTGTTTAAAGTGCCCAACAAAGATGTGCCAGCTTTGAGGCTTATCAAACAAGTTCTAACCAAAAGAAACAAACAAACAAAAACCTCTGGAAATGTTTAGTGTGCAGAAATGCACATGGGATCCCATTGAGCATTGGAACAGCAAGAATGCTGTACAGCAGTGATTCCCAAGCATTTTCCCCCATGCACCATTTGAAATTTTATGAGGGTCTTGGCAGGCAATATAAGGATTTTTCTGCCTGTTGTAGCAATTGTAATGCACTGTGCTAGGTGTTGTATGATTTTTAATTGTATTGTTATTGCTTCTTTTATTTCTTGTATATTTCATTGTATTGCATTACAATTTGAATCCCATAGAATTTGAAGCAAAAAATGCAATTAAAAATCGATATGTATATTTAATGTGATGGATGTTCCATCTCCTGTCTTCAACCTCAAACTCACAACCATGCTGGGGACCACCTGAATGAAGTTTGCAGACCACTGGTGGTCCACAAACCAGAGTTTGGGAACCCCTGCCATAAAGGGATAATATGGGGGAGGTGGGAGGATATACACCCACAATTCAAAGCAGATGCAAATATGCTTCCATTCACAAAACTTTTTGCATAGCTTGAAAGTAGCATTTTGTTGAGTGGGATTATGCCTAGATCAAATACAAACAGGTATCCATACTGTTTAGGATCATGCAAACTGCCCAAGCCACATGGCTGAGATTTTATACATTGGCCTTAAAGTGCCAGTAAGGGATCAGACACAAAGGTAACCATTTAAATCAGCCCAATACACTTATTACACCCGTACTCCAGTGAAGGCTGGTTCATTAGGGGAAATGGGGTGCTGCCCCACCTGACCTCACAACAGAAAATTAAATGAATCAGATGGTGTTTCTATCTGTCACCCTACTGCATTAGTGATGCCTCACAGTGTAGTCCTGACCCCGTCTACTCAAAAGTAAGTCCTACTGAATTTACTCCCAGGTAATTGGTGTTAGGATTGCAGCCTTAGTGAATACCCCTAGAAACAGAGATGGGGGAGAAAATTGCTCAGTTCTCATTCTTTCCAAATCAATATGTGAACCATTTTTTTTGGTGATGCAGTTATATCAAAATATGCAAAGAAAAAGTGTACTTTAGGGGAAAGTGTGCATGAAAAAAAATGCAAATGTTGGTCAAAACAATGGACAAAAATGCATTATAACCTGAAAAACTGCTGGCAAAAGACATATTTGGCAGAACCGCATACAAAAAAAAGTGCATATATTAGGAGAATGAAATGTGGACTAATTTTCATGCTGACTTTAAAAAAAAATGCACATGGATGCCAAAATGGAGAGAATCGAACTCAAGATTAGAAATATGCAAAACTGAAATAAACTGATTTTGACAGCTGTTCTCAAGATGAGCGGGATGTGTGTGTTGCACATACCATACCATTCCCTCACTGCAAAAATGGAAACATATTAAATATGAAAGCTTCTTAATGTTGGTGTTATTCTGAAGATACATGACAAGTTAGAACTGAGATTAAAGCTTTCACAAGAAGCCACTGGTTTTTCTTCTTTCTTTTTCACAGGTTAGTTTAGTTGGTATATGTCTCCACAACGATAAGCATGGGTTATATTTAACTAAGTCCTACTTAGAGTAGACCCTTTGAAATTAATGGCCCTAAATTAGTCAAGCCCATTAACTTAATGAGTCTACCCTGGGTAGGACCCAGCATTGAAAATCACCCCACGTGATTTCACAGATCATGGTAAAGTATTTTCTCTACTCAGAGCAGACCCATCGAAATTAGTAGACATGACTAACTTAGGTTCATTAATTTTGATGCGTCTACTCTAAGCAGGACTTAGACAATGCAATCCACGGATATCTGGAGCATCTGTACTAATAAAGACTGACTATTTCTGTAAATGCGAAAGAGTCTGAATACCACATTCATGGAGGATGAAGCTATCAATGGCTACCAGCCATGATGGCTATGCTCTGCCTTCATAGTTGGAGCGAATATGCTTCTGAATACCAGTTGCTAGAAGCTGCAGGAGGGGGGAGTGCTCATACATGCTGACATCTACCACATGGAGTGTCTTGTGGCTGCAGATGTGGTGGAACCAATGAGCTGAGGGGACCACATACATTCCTCATGTCAATTCTCTACATATATTAATTCCGGGAAGATGGCTATATTCCAGCTCTACTGTGGGAGGCAGTATATCTCTGAATACCATTTGCTGGAAATGACAAATGGGCAGGGGGCTCTTGCACTCAGGTCCTGCTTGTGGCTTCCCATGGGCTTCTGGTAGGCCACTGTGAGAATAGAACGCTGGACTAGATGGGCCACTGGCCTCATCTAGCAGGTTCTTCTTATGTTCTTCTTAAGAATCAGGGAAGGTGGTGGAAATAACCCTGAAAGGGCCAGCTCTGTCTCCCCTATGGCTACAATCCTGTTTATATATGTGCTTAAAATATAACAATATCTATCTGTAGACATCAGAAGCACGTACCCTACACTAATGGAATTATGAGGTTATTAAACTCAGTAGCCTGTCTTTGCTATTGATCTAAAGTCTCTAAAGACCATCATTTGAACTTTGTATTTTTCCCCTCTCTATTATTGCAATTTTTCTTTCTTTCTATAGATAAGTAGCTCCAATTTCCATCTCTGACTGAGAAGCCCTAATCCAAAAAGGGAAAGGAATGGGGGAGGGACTGTAGAAATAGTCTAGTGAATGGAGGTCACAATGGGTATTTAAAAAATCAAAACAGAAAAGGTGGACATTTTTGCACTTAAGGGGTCTCTACATAGGGATGAGTGAATCTGTCAATTTCGGTTTCCCTAGGTTTCTCCCTTCTCCATTATGAAATTCAGTTCTCCACATTTCCACCCAGTTTTTTTTTTTAAAAAAAGCTCTCATGAAAATTCATCAGCATTTTTGTATGAATTTCTCCTAATATACACATTTTTGCAAAGTAATTTTTCCTAATATAATGCAGTTTATACCTTATTTTCACTGATATATGCTTTTATGTGCACATTTTACCCTAGTTATTTGCAGATTTGTACACATTATTTGACATATTATTTGACAGGAGGACTGCATTGCAAGCTTCAGAGCACTGCAGATTTCCAAAGGCAGCTGTGTTTTGCTTTTTGGATTGTTTCAGAAAGTGCAGATTGGGTAGGTTCACCTTTAAATGCAAATCACATTGAACTTCTCCCGCATCCCTGTCTCTAAACCTAAAGGCCAGTTCCCATGACAGACAAGTATGTTGTCCTACCCACCTGGCAAAATCCCTTGTGTGGGGTTCCCAAGCACCTGAGAGCCAGCTGGCCGTCAAGCACTTAGGAACCACAGCACAAGGAATGTCACCAGCCCTGTGCTCGGTGCTTTGGGAAGCACCAAGCCCAAGGCTGACAATGCACTTCTTTCTCCTCTCCCCATCAGCTGATGGGAAGGGGAGGAGAACTGTGCTTTTTGCAGGCATCTGCTGTACAAGGGAAAAGTCCCTGTCATGGATAATGCCTGGAGAAAAAAAGGAGAAACTTGCATTGGTAACCATCAGCTGATGTCATGATTGATATCAGCTGATTGACAATTGGGCACGGTTTGGAGAAAATGGCCTTGCAAGCCAAATTGGATTCCTTGGTGGGCCAAGACTGACCTCTGAGCCAGAGGTTCCCCAGCCCTGATGTAAAGTGATACACATTAGGGCAAAAATCCTAACTTCACATATATGCTAATGGGATCCGAAGTGGCAGTGACCGACCAGGAGCAAGACCTTGCAAGTCGTAGTGGGTAGCTCAGTGATGATGCTGACCCAGTGCTCAGTAGCTGTGAAAAAGATTTATTCCATGTTAGGGGTCATTAGGAAAGGAACTGAAGATAAAACTGCCAATATCATCATGCCATTATATTAATCCATGGTGCAATCACACTTATTTTGGGGGCTGCATCTCAAAAGGGAGCTTGTAGAGATTGAAGAGGTTCAGAAAAGGGAAACCAAAATGATCAAGGGGATCGAGCAATTTCTCTATGAGGAAACATTTGAGGCTTTTTAGCTTAGAGGGAAACAAGTTGAAGAAGAAAGACATTAGTGTGGTATCTAAAATTATGTATGGTGTGGAGAAAATCGACAGAGATGCTTTTTCTCCCTGTTTCATAATACTAGTACTCAGTAGGAATATGGTTTGCTGCCTAGTTCCGATCTGCTTGTATTCCGGTATTCCGTCGTTCAATCCCGATCCACCTTTTTTTGTTCGCGGTTGCTTTTGTACTTGCTGATTCGATCCACTGTTTTGTTTTGGTTTTGGTGGCAAAAAAAAAATGTAATTTTTAACATAAATGCTTATGTAAATAAATGGAAGTTAATGGATAATAGTGATTGTAATTACGAAAATAATTACCTAAAATCAGGGGGAAATTCGGTGGGGGGGGGAGCAGTGCTGATTACAGCTGCTGCCCACGGCAAGAAATCAATGCTGGTCCGAAAAGACAGCAGACTGTTGGATTCAGTCAAAATCTGGGACTAAGTCTGATTTGGCAGATATTCTCCTCTATCCCTAGTATCCAGACACCCAATGAAGCTGAATGCTAGAAGATTCAGGACAGACAAAAGGAAGAACTTTTTCACACAACACACAGTCAAACTATGGAATTCGCTCCCCGCAAGATGTAATAATGGCCACCAACTTGAACAGCTTGATAAGGGTTTCCGACAAACTCATGGAGGATAAGGCTATCAGTGGTCATACTGGCTGTGAATGTCTGCTAGTCTCATAGGCAGGGTGACTCTGAACACCAATTGTCACGGAACCCAAGTAGAGAGAGTGTGATTGTGCTCATGACCATCAGTGGGGAGAATGCTGTTATACATAGAAGTCTGGTTGGTGACCATGAGAATAGTATGCTGGACTAGATGCTAGGTCCCTCTGATGTCTCACAACTTGCCCTGTCTACAGTCTACATTTGAACATGTCCTTAGAGCAGTTATAAAATAGAAAATGAGCATTATGGGATTTAATGCCCCCTTATCACAGTATTTAGGATGTATAGAAAAGCAAGAAGCCAAGCTGAAGGGCCCTGTCAAAAGAATTAGGTTGTATAAGCTTCATGTTAGAAAGCTCACAAGCAAATCAGATCTCATGGCAATACAGTGCATTTGTAAATAACTCGAGAGCATGGTTTATCATGTGCAGAGGAGTCATTTGGAAGCTGGATTGTTATGTGCAGGCATGACTTGAATTATTTCTGCCACTTGTGACTAGAGAAGGGGTTGATTGGGGGCATTTGAGTACTATTAGACATGGCAGCAGCATGTTCACATCTGGGTCATGCCAAATCCCTATAAAGCAGGGTAGATAAAAGAAGACTGAAAGTGTCCCATGGATAGGCAAGAAGAGGGAAAGCTGAACCCTTCCCCTCTCTGAGCAAGATGCTGGACTAGGTAGACCACTGGCCTGGTCCATCAGGCTCTTCTTACGTCCCTACGTACTTGAACAGCAGACTTTTGAATGCTGTCCACTGAATATTGTGAATGCATATTAAGTTTCTCATTAGAGGCAAGGTCTGGCCTTCTTGATGTGACTCTTGCAATCAATCATTCTCATCCAGAATAAATAAAACGAGGGGGACTTCAGGCGCTGTCACTGAAAAGTCTTCGGTGTTGCTAACAGGGCTTTGCTATTGTAGCAAAATGACTGGGCCCATAAGGTTTTTCCTCCTCCACCTCTGAGGAATCCATTCATTGTATATAAAACCTTTTGCACTTTGACATAAAGTTCTTTCAGCAAAGCCTTTCCTTTCTTGCATTTTTTTCCTTCCCCTGATTGAAGCAAAACTTAAACCATATTCCGTTTCACAAAAGCAAAATGTGTTGAACATGTGCCTATGCGGGAGGGGGGGCAGCGGAGACGAAGCGTGTGTGACGACCTCTCCGACAAGAAGATTCTTTCTAAGCAAAATCTCCTGGGAAGGACCATTACCCCAAAAGCCGAGGAGCACAGGAAAAAGGTGAAGCGGCCTTAGATCAAGCATTAGCAAGCTGGAGAGCCTAGGCTGTGGAATAAGTGATATTTAATATGCACTCTCGGAGGCTCCCATTGAGTGCCCTGTTAGGTAACCCGGATCAGGATGCTTGTTTAGTGGATAAAAGTGAAACTTTAGAAATTGGCAGGAACTCTGTTCCTCTGTGCCTGGCCACCTGTATGCTCAGCCAGATATGGTAAAGAATCTCAGACACATTAAAATAAAATAAAAGTTTGTTCTCTTTCACTTCCTTGAAACCGTCAGGTTCAAAAGAAACATTTATATAATAATAATAACAACTCTTTTTTAGAGAGAAAAAAGCCCACTCTCTTAGTTCCAAGATGCATTTATTAAGCTTGCTGATAAAACTCATACTTTGTCTTCCTATTACTGAAATAACATTTTGATTCTTCTTTTTCCCTCCTTCTCTTCTCTTGGCTGTGAAAGCAAAGCTAAACAGAAAGGGATTGAGGAATTTTGTTTTTCAAGAAAGGCATGGCACAGCAATAAGTTCTTGTATCAACACGAGTATTTGGTTGCCAAATACTGCTGCTATCAATAATAATAGAATCCGTCTGGTTAAAAAAGAGAGAGAAGAACAAGAACTCACCGCTAACAGCCCAAATAGGCTATTAGTATAAAGTATTAATGCTTCAGAGTCACCAAAATGAGGGCTTGATGGGAGAGATTGAACTGAACATGTTGACAGAAGAATATAATGTCTTCCAGATCTCATTATGCCCGTGCCCATCTGGGCCCAGAATAATGAAAGAATGGCATGAATTTATGGCCCCATAGATTCAGCATTAGCCCCTTGGATATTGTGTTGGATTAGCAGATTTATGGCTAATCCAAACACTGTGGGCAAAATGATGTCTTTTTACATCCGCACTGCAGATCTCTGAAAAGCAGCAATAAGTTAAGGGGCTGAAGACTTGACAGGCACTCAGGAATTTGGGCAAACAGGGTGACATTCCGCCATCTTCCAAAAGGCACAATTCTTTTTTAGCAGCATGAACTCCAGTGGTAGATATGAAGAGTATGGAGAGAGGAAGAATCCATTTTAAATGGATTTATGCACGTGGTTGAGCTTTGCCCATATTGGACCACCTCTTGCTTTGATCCGCTGCCTATGTCTATGTTCTTCATGCATTGTTATTTTCTTTTTTATGCCTGATCAATTATATGTAAAATTACATGCAAAAATATGTATAATGTACGTATAATTCATATGAAAGAGTTGAACCCCACGCAGGACTGTCTTTTGGCAGAATAATTTTACAAGGGTTAACACACACATATATATATATATTAGCAGTTTTATGCATTGTTGTATCTATCTGCTTGTGGGCTGGCTACTTTCGGAAATGTAATGTTAATGTTATGTTAATGTTTATTTATACCCCGCCTTTCAGCCAAACAGCCCTCAAGGAGGCTTACAGAAAAAGTAAACGTAAATATAAAAATACATCAACAAGGCAATACATCAATAAAGCAATACATTATACAAGAAGTTAAATAGCAAATAACATTAACTAAGAAAAAATATCCAGGAACGGCATTCCATCTTGCCTGAACTTACAGCTATTTCAAGGGGCGGTACACCAGTCCGAAATGGCGACGGCCTGTGGCTCAGGCCAGGAGTAGTGCAGCTTAATGCTGGGGGTCTCCGTCTGCATGCCCTGGCCCAGGACACCGATGCCAATGCCAATGCTGGTAAAGTTATGCACATATAAGGTTCATGATAGGCACACAGAATACTGGAGCATGATGGAAGGCCGGAAGCAAGGGACAGTTATTCCTATGGGACACAGATCAGACCCTCTGCAGTCATAAACATGAGGACTAGAAACCGGAAAGAAAAGATTGATTTTTCAGAAGCAATATGTGACTCTGCAGCACTGCTGAAGAGCCAGCAAGCAAGCAAAAAAACAAAAAGAAAACAAGCAGTGATGTTCATCTAATGCCCTTGAAGCCATACTTTGGAAAGCGGCTGATATTCAAGAAGTGGCACATCTGAATGGCAGATGACAGTGCCATCCATCCCATCCATCAGCCAGAATTCTTGCTCCTCATCTCTGTTAACACCTGATCCAGAAGCATTCTGGCCTCGTGGGATCTGTTTCTTCCGCCATCAGGGAATCCAGACTACCCTTCTCCAAGAATACATCAAAGCTCCCATCTACAAAAGTCAAGGCCCGGGCGTCCATCACTGCCCAGTGCAAGCCTGAGCAATGAGCATAGTGGGCTTGCATATGTGCAATGCATGCTTCTGAGTAGTCAATGTTGGTGATGTTTGTATAACCAAGCTGGAAGAGGTCGTAACTCAAAGCGCTGTTCCCGCAGCCCAGCACCAGAATCCGGTCTCCCGGATGTGGAGTGTATACGATATAGCACGATCTCCAACAGATCTTGCTTCCCCATTAGGGTCCTAGGGGAGGCTCCCCGAAGCCATAGCTTTGGATTCAGAGAGGGGAATGTCTTTCCCATTCCCAGTTCCACATCAGACTCCCCAAAACAAACAGGCATCTCTTGTTCCTATGATATGGGGGGGGAGAGATACCTGCCCCATTTGTTCCTATGGTAACACATCTTCTCTTGACCAAGTCTTTAGATGTGTAGATAGGGTACTTGCCAGGCCCATTAACTTAACAAAGAAACTGGCTTAACCAGTATAGCAGGGTTCCCCACTACAACTCCATCTATACAGATTCACAGGCTGGGAGGGTATCCAAAGACATCATCTAGACCAACTCCCCAATCCTACAACAATATAATACTCTAGAACTGTTTTTATTTTTAATGCCACTGGTTAAAAAAACAACCTCACTGCTCATTGAGATCAAGGAGTGAACTCGGAATTAGAAAGAATATGTCTGAATAAACCCAACATTAAGATCTGGACCCTAATTAAAAGTCTCGTAAGATAAACTAAGAAGCAGTGAGGCTGCTATTGAGCTGAAGAAACACAAAACAAAAGTGCAACTATCTCTAAAGGAGTTGGCCCTGTATCACCTTGAAGGACTTAGCACTGGAAGATGCAATGCTGAAAGTCTAGAATGGGTATATTTCTGTAAGGAGGTCATGTGTCCTACTTCATAGAAGACAATCCTCTATTTGAAGGAATCCTCAGTTTGAAGAGCTATCCAGTCCAAGTCCAGTTTAATGCTAAAGAACCCAAGAAAGAGGAACATAAGAAGAGCCCTGATGGATCAGGCCAGTGGCCCATCCAGTCCAACATCCTGTTCTCACAGTGGCCAACTTCCCTTTGGGAAGCCCACAAGCAGGACCTCAGCCCAAGAGCACTCCCCCTCCTGTGGTTTTTGCAACTGGTATTAAGAAGCATGCTGCCTCCAACCGTGGAGTGAAAGCATAGCCATCATGTCTAATAGCCATCAATAGCCTTATCCTCCATGTGTTTGCCTAATGCTCTTTTAAAGCTATCCAAGTTGGTGGCCATCACTGCGTCCCGTGGGGTGATTTCCATAGTTTAACTATGTGCTACATGAAGTAGTTTCTTTTGTCTGTCCTGAATCCTCCAACGTCCAGCTTCATGGGATGTCCATGAGTTCTAGTTATAAAAGAGGGAGAAAAACTTTTCTCTATCCATTTTGCCATGCATAATTTTATATACTTCTATCATAGCCCCTCAAGGACAGGGTCCTTGAAATTGCCTGCTAACTGTTAGCACTAGGGCAGGAGACTGAGCAGGCACACAGGTCGCCTGGTCACAGCCTTCCCATTCTTGCTATTTAAATTCTGGAAACCACAGGAGGGGAGAGTTCTTTTGGCCTCAGGCCCTGCTTGCAGGCTTCCCATAGGCATCTGGTTGACCACTGTGAGAACACAACGCTGGATTAGACAGGCTATTGACCTGATCCAGCAGGCTCTTTTCATGTTCTTATATTCCTATATTTTTACATTATGTGTCTCTTCTGCGCTGTTCACACTGCCAAGCACAGCAGAGTGGAGAGTAAATGTATTTCTAGCAATGATCTAAAGACTGTAATTACCTAGTTGGGTATGTGGATTTATCCAGATCATAACGTACAGAAGAGCACCAAATTGAGCACCATTTCCCCAAGAAGTTCTTCTCTGGCTCTTAAAGGAGATTCTGTTAAGCTCTTATTTGGGATGAAGCTCATTGATTGCTGTAAGCCATCTGGCCAGGCAATCTTAAGTACCCTGTATCTTCTCTTTTTGGGTCAATTCTCTTGATTGTTCACTATAAAAAACTTGTATGATTGTTGTCCCTCATCCAAATCTAAAACTCCTTGTTTTCAGGTATGCGTCTGGTTGAATTTCCAGACATCTCTCCACGATGGTGTGGGTGCAGGGCAGATGAAACCAAACTATAATTTTGAGAGAGCAATATAACAATTCCATGTGTACAACACATCCCATTATGACAGCCTTCCTCAATCTGGTGCCCTTCAGATATTTTGGACCACAACTCCCATCAGGTCCAGCCAACACAGTTACGGTGGCTGGGGCTGATGGGAGTTGTAGTCCAACACATCTGAAGGACCAGGCTGGAAAAGGCTACATGATGAACTGAGAGATAACTCTGTGAATTCCCCCCCCCGAACTCTTGATAAGATAGCTACTACCAAGCTGATTCCACAACAGCCTCTGGATACTCACCCAGCTCGACTCTCGTTTACTTCATTGCATCCACATTTACCAAGGTGAAGTAGTTCATCTTTACTGCTGAAATTCCGGAGGGCATCAGTGGTTGGTGTTAGAAAGGGTGGACCAAATGCATCCTTAAAGTTCTTTGCCTGTGACTTGTACTGAGAAGTTGGGATATATGAAAACAAAATAAGAGTCCTTCTAGATCAGACCAAAGACCTATCTAGTCCAGCATTGGGATTTCTCACAGCCTCCATCCATGGGCTTATGGGGAAGCCCATAAGCAGAACTTGAGCACAATAGCTCTCTCCCTCTGTTATACCCTAGTAGGGATGGAAGAAGGGATTGTTTTCCATTCTGCCATGTAGTTGTTACATGCAGCACTGTTTTTGTTTCACTGCAGTTCGTCTTCTGCCATAAAAAACTACACAAATCTTCCTGTCCACTGTAGCAAAATTACACAGCTTAATGAATGACGTAAATTACCTTTCATTACTTATTCCACTCCAATCATTTAAACGCAAAGGAAACAGAATACAAATGGGGGAGGGGAATTGATCAATTACATATCATTTGTGGATTCAAAGCAACAGTAGCAGTGAATATAGATTGTATTAACTGGATTGATTTCTGTTCTGGACATGGGATAAATAAGCAAACTTCGGCAATTTCCATTCCCATTTATGTTTTTCTTGGAATTCTCTGACATCCCTGTTCCCAAGTGACTGGTGTTCAGAAGCATGCTGCCACTGATCTGGGAGGTAACATATAACCATCAATTTGTCTAATCCTATTTTGAAGCCTTCCAAGTTGGTAGCCATCATGACAGCTCATGGGAGTGAATTCCATAGTTCAGCTTCATCAGATGGCCCTGTGTTCTAGTATTACGAGAGAGGGAGAAAAAGTCTCACTGTCCACTTTCTCCATGCCATGCATCATTTTATACACCTCTGCAGAGCTTGGAAAAGTTACTTTTTTGAACTACAACTCCCATCAGCCCAATCCAGTGGCCATGCTGGCTGGGGCTGATGGGAGTTGTAGTTTTAAAAAGTAACTTTTCCAACCTTTGCACCTCTGTGATGTTCTGCCCAGTTCTCCTTTCTTCTGCCCATGCTTAGGACTAACCCCTCAACATTTCAATATAGCTCTACTCAAAATGCCCATGACCGATAGTGGCCCATGTGATGGGCTAGGGCTGCAGAGCCACCCTCCAGACACTGGTGTCACTGCAGATAACCTGGATGGGAACAGAGCAGGACAGCAGTGATGTTGGAATTGCATGCTGATCCATGACAAGGCCTTTTCAGTAGTGGCTCCCTGTTGATGGAATGCTCTCCCCAATGAGGTGCATCTGTCTCCATCACTATTAGCTTTCAGGAGGAATTTGAAAACATTCATGTTTACCTAGGTATTTGATGTCTGAAGGGGACTATTCCTGGCAACCTGAAGTTCATTGACGAAAGAATGTTTTTAAGCTGTGTTTTAGAATATTTTTCACAGTGCTTTACAAAAGTTTTCACTGGGTTTTAGAATGTTTTCAACTATAATGTATGTTGGAACATTTTTAACTGTTTTTAGTAATGCTTTTCTTTTTCTTGTTAAATTGTTTTGCTTATGCCATCCTGTGCTCCTCTGAGTGGAAGGGAGAGACATAAATGAATGAATGAATGAATGAATGAAGGAAGGAAGGAAGGAAGGAAGGAAGGAAGGAAGGAAGGAAGGAAGGAAGGAAGGAAGGAAGTTTTGTATCAGCTCCACTGATGCACCAATGTGGACCAAACCTCACCACCACCCTGCCCCACCACAGATCCACTCAAGTAAGCTGTAGCAATACCTGTGCTGGAAGGGTAGTTCCATAGTTCTGATCTACCACACAAGTTGCACCTGCCCATGACTGGTCTGGATCTTGTTCCCTATATTGTATTCCAGCGCTTCAGCATAGGATTTTGTCTATAAGCATGGTTTTCCCCTTTTCAAACTCATTTTAATTCAGCAAGACAATCTGGCAAAGCATGCCCATTTTGACACATGAATTAGATCACCTACTGTTTAAAACTCATATGAGCACCAACCACTCTTCATATTATGGAGATAACTACATGGGAATGAGTCTCCAGAAATGAAAAAGAGGAAATAAAACACTTATCTTTGTTTTCCAAACTAGATATTTGGATTTTTCCTGGCAAGAAATGCACACAGGTGTCAGTGGAAACCCTGAAGCTACAAAACAACTTCAACAACACAGTTAGGGCCAGGGAATTTATACAGATGGTCGAACCAGCCATTGACATCTTCCCACTTTTGGCTGTAAGCATTTTTTTAAAAAAAAAGTTTCATGAAGAGTCAGCATTCAGGAACATCCAAAGTTTGGCAAGTATCACAAATGCCCCCATAGGCTTAATAAGTGAGAAGATATTCTGAACCCAAAATAAATTGCAAACAAATTAAAACAATAAATCATCATCATTATTATTGGTGTTTAATTGGCTGCTTATTTCACAAGAAGCAGGCCAAAGTGACTTACAAAGGGATAAAGAGTATTATGACAGTTTTCATATGGCAAAGCCCACTTCATCAGATGCTTATGATGGGCACCTAAGAAGGTACCTATGAGTGCAGAGGAGAAATGGGGGAGAAATTCAAGTCAGCTCGCATTTCAAGCTGAATCTATCAAATTCACTCTTTCTGAAACAATAATAGAGCCAAAACACAGCCATCCTTCGGAATTCGCACTTATTTGAATTTTGCATAAAAATAATTTGACTGATGTAGACATTTTTGCAAGCAATTTCTCATCATTTATGCACAAATTATGCATAAAATGAATATATGAGTGAAAATAACATAAAATGCATTTTATGATGAGAAATTGCTTGCAAAACATGTACACTAGTCAAAACCGCCTACAAAAATGTGTTTATTAGGAGAAATTCACACTAAAATCCTGGGGATTTTCATGAGAATTTCTTTTAAAAAAATAAATTCACAAATTGCTGCAGAAATGTGGAGAAGTGGATTTAAGACTGGGAAAATGGGAAAAGGAGAGAACTAAAATTAACAGATCTTTCCATCCCTACTTTGCTTATCATGCTTCACAGGGCTATTATGGGGTTTTAAAAAATGGGAAGAACTATGTGTGATGCCCTTCAGCTCCTTACAGGAAAGGTAGAATGTAAATGTAATAAAACAAAAGGATTTTCCTGAAAGACACCAATATGTCTGCCCTTCTTGGGGGGAGATGACACAGTAGTATTAGTAACAGTAACAACAACAACAACAACAACAATAATGAAGAAGAAGATGCTCCAACTTAGGACTGAGCAAGAAATTTGATTCAGTTTGCATTTCAAGCCAAATCTATCAAATTTGTGCTTTCTGGAACAAAATAAGACCTAAAACATAGCCATCCTTTGAAATTCGCATTTATTCAAATTTTGCAGTGCAGCTTGCCAACCAATCAATGTTTACAAAAATGCATATATTAGGGGTAAGTGTTAGGTCCATCAATTTCAATGCGTCTATAACTTAGTTGGATACAACCCTATTATTACTACCATTATTATTTTAACACTGTTGAACATTCCAAATGTCTTACATTTGAACAATCCATGCAAAAAGCCGGCATTATTTTCACCCCACTATTGCAGAGAGGGAACCAAGGCAATAGCAATCTGCCTATGGCCTCCTAGCAAATTGTAGCCGCAGGTGAGATTTGAACTCAGGACATCCTCCCTCACAGCTCTTCATTTCAGCTCCCTATGCTACATCAGCTCCTGCCCATGGTTAGTGTGTAGAACAGCACCTGAACTGGGCCTAGATTTCACTGTATTCTGTCATCCCCCCCCCTTTACAAAAAAAGAAAAAAGGGGAAATCAAATTAATTATTGAAATTCCTCAATTTACATGCCTCTTTCAATGTCTATCACCCCAGATTCAAAAATGGCAAATGAAAGACCCTGTACGGCTTCCCTGTTTCAAAATGCCAAAGCCTTACCTTTCATACAGGGGGCACGCAAATGAACAAACTAGTTATACATGCACACAAAATCGCTGGCTGAAAGTAATTCTGTATTCAGTTTTAATACAGCCGACTCTCCTGCTGAGATTTCAATATCTGACAGCCTTGCTTTCCATGCCCCAAATGCCCAACCTTTTCCCACCCCTAATGTTTGACCTTGGGTATGATTATATTCCTGTACGTATCTCATGCAATGGGAAACCATTTGCCTGTATCACTCATCTCTCTCTCTGTCAATCCTCTTCAAGTGAACTGCAAAAGAGATGGTCTGCTGCAACCAACAGTTAAAATTAACATTGAAAGGTTTCCCCCCCACTCCTTTCCCCACATAAAGTAAAAGGGGGAAGGAAAGAAATGAAATGGGGGAAGAAACTAAGAGTCAAAACTGTCTGTATTTGTAAACTATTTTTGATTGTGGGATTTTGTTACACTCTTATTTCAAAAAAGGCATAATCTATATGCATGAATCTTATCTTTTCTCTCTGCTGTGGTTCTCTTAACAACCCTATACTGGATCAGATGCTAATGATCTGTTGACGAAATAAACTAAACTACGAAAAAAAGAGGTTACCTACCTACCTGCCTACCTACCTACCTACACACAGACACACAAACAGAGGTTTTTATTTTACTGGCAAAACAGCTGATGATGGCAGAAGCCAAAATGTTTTGCTAGTAAAATAAAAACCTCTGTTTTGTTAATCACAATTATGTATGTATATTTTTAAGTGATTAATGGAATCCGTATAGGGATCCAGAGCAAACTTGCCTTTTTGAAACAATATGCAAAGGGAAACACAGCCACCTTTTGAAATCCACACTTCTCCAAATTTTGCAATGCAGCTCTCCATTTAAGTAATGCATACAAAAAGAGTGGCTTAATAATCAACCACTTTTCCCAGAGGACTTTGGGAACTTAGCTCTAGGGGAACAGGGGCTCCTAAGAACTTTCAGCACACTTAACAAACTAAAGTTCCCAAGAATTCTTTGAGGGAAGCCATGACTGTTTAAAGTGTTATAATCCTGCTTGAAATGTATAGTGCAGGTGAGACCTTGTTTCATTTCGGTTTTATCTTCCAGTTTATCTGCTTTATGATTGTTTGCATTATGAAAGCTTAATTACTTTAACATGAGCCACCACGATAGTGCAACTGAGCTAAAAGGGAGAGATGACAGTTTTAGCAAATGCACACTCACACACGCATGAACCATGGGTGGATTTGATCAATTAGCTTACTTCCAATAAGAGCTGGATATCATTGCCATCTGGTGGTGGGAATCCAGTGACACTAGAATGTTGGATCTCATGAGCAATTCATCTCTGCCATTTTTCTCTTATCTGGTATCCTTCAGATGTTTTGGATTACTACTCCCATCATCCTTGACCATTGGCCATGTTGGCTTGGGCTATTGGGAGCTGTAGTCCAAAACACCTGGAGGGCACCAGGTCGGAGAAGGCTGAGTTATGCAATTGCCACTTCGCATATAGTTTTCTGGGCTGTTTTTCAATGAGAGGAAAAGTTTGCATTCATATATGGGTGGATGGGGATTTGGTTGTCTGAATAACAGATTTATCAATGGAATGACAAAGTCTTGAATTGCAGGTTGAATTTGGCTCCAGTGCAGCTGTCAATAAACAGAATTCTTGTTCTTGAGACTCTTTAAATACATATGATACCAGTATGATACACTCGCTTCCAGGTAAAATGTGACACACTGGGGCATACGTCTGGTCCTATATCTACTTTTAATGGAGTTAAACAGGGCTGTATTTTGGCCCCAACCCTGTTTAACTTCTACATCAATTCCCTGGCTAAAAATCTAGTAGGCACTAATTTCCACCCTCCCAAGTTGGACTTTAGACCAGTGTCAATTCTGCTTTACGCAGATGATGCTGTTCTTTTATCTCTAATATCAATAGGTTTGATCTTAAGGGCTTTGGATTCACACTGTAAAAGGGAACTGTTGCATATCAATTACACTAAGACCAAGATACTGATCTTCACTAAGAAAAAAATAAGGCATAAATGACAGATCAATGATCATATAATTGAACAGGTTACATCATAGAAATATCCTGGAGTAACATTTCAATCTTCAGGTTTCTGGAATGCCCAAATTAACAACGCAATTACGAATGCCCAGAGGAATACAAAGGCACTCCTTTCTTTTTTTATCAGAGGGGGCCAACACGTACCATCAGCTATTCAGGTATTTGTAGTCGAGATCATAGCACAAATGTTATATGGCTCTCAGTTATGCGTTTATAGCAATTTTGCACCATTCAAAAAGATCCAAACCAAATTTCTGAGAGCTATTCTGGGAGTGCCGAGTTGTACACCTAACGTAATTCTTCGTTTAGAGATAGGTCAAACTTCCACAGAGGCCCGAGCATGGCTGCTTAAGTTAAATTATTGGCTCAAGCTGCTATTTTTCCCGGTAGGATTGGCCCCTTTGACTCTTACAAATGCCTTCCAGTCCAAGTGGAAAAAAACATTAATAGCAAAATTACAGAGGCTGGGCTTTGCCCCTGATGCATTATTGGCCCTAGGATACCCTAAGGCCAAAGCAGCTTTTAAGCAACATATCTGGGACATTGAACTTCAAGAACATGCAGGCTTGGCCACAGCTTCTCCAGATTTCAGGGACAAGTTGGTGACATTTGCACCGGCAAGTTATTTAATTAATTTATCAGTCCCAAAATATAGGAAGGCCTTTACGTTAGCCAAGCTTAATGTCCTACCTTCTGCCCTCCTTGAAGGCAGATTTAAGAGTGTGCCCTTCCAGGAGCATCTGTACCCTTGTGGGTTGGGGGAGGTAAAAGAAATTCATCATGTGTTGTTTTATTGTTCTTTTTACCGTGATTTTAGAGTTATTTTTATTACTCCAATTTTAATAAAAATCCCAGGTAGATCAGATTTATTTTTATTTGGAGTATTTGTTATCTGACCAGAACCCCAAGGTCACAACAAAAGTAGCCAGCTCTTTTGCAGCAGCTATTGACTGTCGAAAAGTAATGATTAAACAATTCTCTTTTTAATTTTAATATTTTAATTTTATTGTTTTAATATGCAGTAAGAGGGTATCTCACAAGAGTGATTATGTTTAATGCTTCTTTTAAGTACTGTTGTGCATTTATGTATTTGCATATGTTCAGTTTGGTCTATGACCGTAAATAAAAAAATCAATCAATCAATATGATACCAGTATGGACATCACCTACAGATGCATGAACTTTCTCCTTCCAGATTTGATTAAGAAATATAAATAAATTCACTAATAGGCAAAAAACCCTTGCAGTTTAAGAACGTACCTATAGCCTACAGATATTTCTATGAAACTTTAAAAAGCAGGGGAATTGGATAGCTATAGTGAATGCACCAGGGGAGCAGGAGACCAGACCTCCTATCTGAGATATTGGACTGTGTGACGCCCTTCCCTGGCTCTCCCTGTCAGGTTCCTACCTGCTCATGGCTACTGCCTTTCACTAGGCACCACCAGGGACTCCACCAGTCCGGACTGTCCTTTTTTATGGTTTCTCTCTCCGCTCTAGCACAGATCTCAATAGATCCCCCTGCTAGACAGCACCACCAGTCACATTCTACAACCAATGTTCCCAGAGACCTTGCCTGAGTCTCTCTATCCGGTTACATTCGTGACTGCGTGCCTATGCTGTTCCCAACCCCCTTGTATCAATGCAGATAACTCATAACTCGGGGTTGCTCTGGATACTTATAATGTTATCTTCTCTTCACCGCTTCCACCATTTGTTACTGTTTCCCTTCAGCCTTGGTCATTACCTTACCCTCCCTTCTGGTCTGTGAAACCCCAGCCAAGGATCAGGCCTTCGGTAAACCAAAATAGTATTTATTAAATAACATTAATAACAAGATAACTTTGATAATGATCTACAAGCTTATGGTTTCATCATCTCAATCTCTCTGTCCTTATCTTTTTCCTCACTTTCCTTTCTCAGACTTGAATCAAGGTCTTTTACTTCTGTCCAGTTTATCTGGCAGAACTGAACCTTTTTCGTTTCCAGCTCTTTTGGTTCTGTTTTTACTGCCCTTGCCTGAGCAGGATTACTAATGGGGTTGGCAACCTCACATTGAAAACGTAGGTGCCCCGGTCTACCACATTTATAGCATAATTTCTCCTCCATTTTAGGGTACACAGATCCACTCTGGGGTGTCCTGTGCCCTTCAGATTTTACTGGAGGACTCACTCGCTGTGGCACCACATCCTTTTTGCCACCATTATATGGTCTGGGTTTAAACTCTCTTGATGTTTTCCCCACCCAGCCAGTTCTATTGGAGGCAAAGTGATCCGCCATCTCTGCGGCCTCCTGCACTGATGTAGGGGAACGGTCTTTGACAAGGAGCCTTATTTCTGGTGGTAACTGATGGAATAATTGATCCAGTATCATGAAGCTTTTCACCTCTTACACTGACTGAGCTTTGGCACTACTCATCCACTTTCCAAATATATCCATCAACTTTGCTCCCAGTTCAACAAAAGACCTCCCTGCTTGGATCTGACAGTTTCGGAATAACTTTCTAAAATAGTCAGGTCCCAGTCTGAACCTTTTGTATACTGCCTCTTTAAACTTGGCATATGTGACGGGCTTGTCTGAGGGGAAATATTGGTATACCTCTGCCAATTCCCCTTTGATCAGGTTTGACAAATATTGCATATATTTATCCTCTGGTAGCCCCCACATTTGAGCTGCCTTTTCAAAGGTGCTGAGGTAAATCTGTGGATCTTGTCCAGGCTCAAACACTGCAAAATCTTTTGGTGTAACCTTTATTTTAGTTTCATTTCTGTCCTTTCTTGTTTCATCAGAATGAAACTTCTCTCTTTCAAACTTTAACTTTTCCACCTGTATTTCAGCATCCACTTTCATTCTTTCAGTATCCATCCTACTGGATTTGTCACAGTCCAATCCACTTCCTGTGTAGCTTGGAAGAATTTGGTAACAGGTGCTTCTGAGCATATGGTGAGTGGTGGCAACACCTGCCATCTCCAAAGATGGAGAATTATATTTTTGTGTGTTTGTTGGTGTTCTTCTTACTTTGCTTCATTTCTGTGTTACTATTGTTTCTACAGAAATCTAATCTAGAAAACTTTATTTCTCTCATTATTCATTCTAGAGACCTGTGTCAAATTTATTTTTATTAATTTCAAAGCATTTTTATTAGTCAGTGTGATATGATGGTGAAGACAGCCATTTGTGTTTCAAATTAGAGGTTATGTTCTATTTCTATTGAATCTGAAACTGCAGTAAAATCAGACTGATTACAATATGTTGCTACTTCAGGAATGACTCTAGCAGTTGGAAAAAAACAAACGTAGCCTGCCCAAGATGCATGTTTTCAGCCTGCTAAGTTTAAACCACTTAAGGCAAGGTGGACATGGTCAATTAAAAACATAGAACATACCTAGAATTTTGCTAGAATATATTTCACCTCCCACTGTTTTATCTTGTGCAAACTGAGACGCTCCTGATGTCCACTGGAAACTATTCTGCAGAATAGTCAGTGCCATTATTCCACAATTATTTTTGGAGTATTTTTAGTGTTAATTTTGCAAAGTGTTGCTGTACTCAAAAGAACATGATTTCCTATAGGAAGCTTCACTAAAATTGCAAAGTAAATCAGACATATTTAAAGTGAACTATATCAATTGTCTCAATAATGTTGCTTCCTCCATGCTAAAACAAGATCAGCACAGCACATGTCTTCTTTCTATTATTTGGGCTGATTGCAGGTGTTGCCACCACTCATATGCTCAGAGGTACATGTGACCAAATTCTTCCAAGCTACACAGGAAGTGGATTGGACTGTGAAAGACCAACCCAAATTGTGTTTGCATTTTGACAAATTTGTAGGGCAATACAATATCTCTGAGAGGAGGTCAGGTCTCCTGCTCCCCTGGTGTATTCACTATTGCTGCCCAATTTCCTTGCTTTTTATTATTGTTATTTATTATTATTTATTATTATTTATTAAATTTATTAGTCGCCCATCTGGCTGGTTTACCAGCCACTCTGGGCGACGTACAACATAAAAACATATAATTCACATTAAAACCTTAAAATTAAAAAGGTTAACGTGTACACAGCGTAAGTATGACCAAATCTGGATCAAACCCTGAGATCTGATCACAATCACTCACATGCGCACAGGTGCTGACCTCACTATAAATTTACCATGAACTACAAACAAACATCTGCGCAATGCTGGCTACACAGGTCGGCGTTGTAAGTGAAGACAAACTGTACCATGTTTTTTTCCCACTGGAGTGGACAATAGCCCTCCACAGTTCGATAGAAATATCTGTTGGTTATAGGTACGTTCTTAAACTGCAAGGTTTTTTGCCTGTTAGTGAATTTCTCTGCTCTTTAATCCGGGAGGCAAGAAATGGGATCCTGTGCAAGTTTGCTGAGAATGGATTGATCATTTGCATGCTTATTGAGTTCAGTGGGATTTACTCCCCTGCAATCATGCTTAGGATAGGTGAAACTGATCACAGGGGATGGGGAAGGGAGGAGGAGGAGGGAGGGGAGGGAGGGCAGAGGGGAGGGGAGGGATGGGAACAGGCAGGAGGGGGAGGGGAGAAGAAGGACATGTTTGATCATTTGCATGTTTATTGAGTTCAGTGGGATTTACTCCCATGCAATCATGCTTAGGATAGGTAAAACTGACCGGGGCGGAGGGAGGGAGGGCTGGAGTGGGCAGGGAAGAATGAAGATGGGAGGGGAGGAGGAAGGGAGGGGAGAAGGGAAGGAGGGGAAATGCAGGTCTGATCATTTGCATGCTTATTGAGTTCAGTGGGACTTACTCCTATGTAATCATGGTTAGAACAGGTAAAACTGACCATGGGGGAGAAGCAGGGGGGGGAGAGGAGAGGGAATGAGAAAGGGAGGAGAGAGGGGAGCAGAAGGAGGGGGAGGTGATTGGAGGGGGAGAGGCAAAGGAAGGGGCAGGGGAGGACAGGTTTGATCATTTTTCATACTTATTGAGTTCAGTGGTATTTACTGCCATGCAATCATGCTTAAGATAGGTAAAACTGACCATGGGGGGAGGGGGGGGAGGGGGAAGGAGGGGAGGGGAGGGGAGGGTCAAGAGGGATGGGATAGGAGGGAGGGGAAGGGAGGGTGGGTTTGATCAGTTGTATACTTTTTGAGTTCAGTGAGATTTATTTCTGTGCAATCATGTTTGAAAATGGAAATGGACTGCCTTCAAGTCGATCTCGACTTATGGCGACCCTATGAATAGGGTTTTCATGGTAAAAGGTATTCAGAGGTGGTTTTACCATTGCCTTCATCTGAGGATGAGAGGCAGCAGCTGGCCCAAGGTCACCCGGTGAGCTTCATGGCTGTGTGGGGATTTGAACCCTGGTCTCCTAGGTCGTAGTCCAACACTGACCTGGGGGAGTGGCAGGGAGGGGAGGGGGAGGGGAGGAGATTGGGTGGGTGGGCACTGGGCAGAGGGGAAGCCTTTTTCCTTTCCAAGAGGAAAACATTGTGAACAGTATCATTGCTTTTCAGTGTTTCCCCCACCTTTCTACAGCAGGTGCATGTAGCCTCCCACCCAAATTTAAACCAAAGCTGTCCCTGGCCACATCCACACCAGGCCTTTATTTCACTTTGGACAGTCATAGCTTCTCTTAAAGAATGCTGGGAAGTGTAGTTAGTGAAGGGTGCTGGGATTTGCTAGGAGATGCCCTGTTCCCCTCACAGAGCTTAAATCAGAGCAGCTGACTGTTAAACCACTCTGGCCACTGGAGCTGTGTCAGGGAAATAGCCATTGGCCCATTCTCAGCACCCTTCACAAAGTCTGGTGTAGGTGTGGCCCCCTGATTAGGCAAGTCCAGCAGCTGTAAGTCTGGCTTTTAGAACACTGACAGTTGGTTCTTACTGAGCATGCCCGACATGAACATTCAATTCAATGCAAAAAAAATTAAATTAATTAAAAATCAGCCAGGCACTTTTTTTAACTTTTAAACTGCAGAAGATGAAGGTCAGAGTATAGGGCAAGGTCAGTAACAGGATTACAGGTACTCTGTGAATATGTCTGATTTTTAATGAATTTCAACAGATTATGAGAACTCTGAGAGAAAAAAGTCCAAAAGGGTTTGGGTTTCCCCCCTCTCTCTTTAGACTTTGAACCATCAATTCTTTCTGACTGTTTTGTTTATCACCATGAAAATTGAGAGGGTTGTTAAGCAAGCGTTTCTGAGTTCAGGACTATAAGTTTTGTAAGGTTTTGTTTTGAAATGAGCTTATGGGCAGCATCAGAATGGCATGGGGGTATTTTCAATTTAACATTGCGGAATGTGAAAAATCCATGCTGGCTATAGTATACAGCCACTCTCCTGGCTGTATAATATTGAACTTCCCAATCCCTTCTAGTTGGCGATTTAGAGTAGAGCTACTGCAGCAGGCCTGTGCAATTTGTGACCATTCAATGCCTAAGAACAGAAGAAGAGCTCTGCTGGATCTGTCCAAAGGCCCATCTAGTCCATCCTCATGTTTTCATAGAGGCTGCCCACGGAAAGTCTGCAAGCAGAACCTGGACGCAACAGCCCTCTCCCCCACCAGTAGGCAACATACCTGCCAGGTTTGGTAGTCCACCAGGGGCTCTAAACTACCTGCCTGTCTGGGATAACAAGAAAAGGGGGAGATAGCAATGCACCTGCTCTGCTCCTGTAAATTATGTATTGATTAAGTGCATTTATACACTGCCTTTCTTCCAAGACACCCAGGGTGGTTTACAATTTTAAAATCCTAACACAAATCAATGATATACAATACCAAGTAGGCCCTGTGGGGAAGGGAGGGATAGTCCAACTGGAGCAGACCCTAATGTTCTTCCTTCCCACAGGGAGATAGAGTTCATTGGCCATGTAGGGGAGAGGGGTAAATCTGACTGTTGCTGGGCTGTGATGAATTTGGTGGGTCATATGTTGTGCACAAAGGTCCTCTGCTTCTGCTTTTAAGTATAACAGCTATGGGCAATTGAAATTTTGGTTAAAATCAATATGAACATGCTATCTAAGGGTGCAATCCAACTTGCATTTATGCTGGGCTGGGGGGAGTTGGATGTAGCAGATCTCCAGATGAGCCAGCTGCGTCCTAGCTCAGCCAGACTACCCTGGCATAAGTCTCTCAGCTCAGTTCAGCTGAGACTGGTGCAAGTGGAGCCAGCATAAGGCCCCAAAAAGGGCATGTCAGGGGAGTGTTGGGGAGGGGCTGAGCTGAGGGGATGTTGGCCACATCCAACTCATATTCAGAGTGCTCCTGCAGGTCCCAATCCAGGCAAAAGTTATGCTGGGGAAAAGGTCAGCCTAGGAAAATAATTGCAATGGAGTCAATGGATAAGGTTTATTCCCCAGTAGGAGTATTTGGGAGAGCAGGCTATTACTTTCTGGTCCCTACCACAAATTATGCAGTCAAGTTTCCCGCATTTGAGGAAATTGCAGGGGTCAGCACATCCAAATACCCAGCTCACCAAGTCGGCCCAGAAGAATATCATGGTCAATGGTATCGAAAGCCGCTGAGAAATCAAGTAAGAATAACAGGGTCGCACTCCCCCTGTCCTTCTCCCGATAAAGGTCATCCATCAGGGTGGCCGATTCAGTCCCATAACCCGGCCTGAACCCAGACTGGAATGGGTCAAGATAATTTATTTCATCCAAGAGTACTTGCAATTGCTGCTCCACAACCCTCAATCACAGTCCCTAAGAAGGGGGTATTTGCGACTGGTCAGTAATTGTCACAGACTAATGCGTCCACGGTAGGCTTTTTCAGGAGCCAAGAAGAGCAAGGGTCAAGAGGACACCTTGCTGGCATCTTGTCATTGCAAGCACTTTGTCTACATCATCAGGCCGCATCAACTGAAACCATTCCCAAGAAGTTGCAGCAGACATTGCACTGGACATCTCATTGGGGAGTACAGTAGATGTGGATGGGGGATCAAGACTGCTACGGAGGTGATCAACTTTATCCTCAAAGTGCCTTGCAAACAATTCACAGTGGGCCTGCAAAGGGTCTAAAACTCCATTTCTTCAAGTTGATGTCAACAGACCCCTGACAATACGGAAAAGCTCTACTGGACGGCTGTTTGAGGATGCAATGAAGGCAGAGAAGTGGGCATTCTTCACCACCCTCACCGCCACACAGTAGGCACGGTTATGATGTTTTACTTGTGCCCAATCAGCCTCACATCACATATTTCGCCACTTGCGCTCTAGCCATCATCCAACCTGTTTCATTGCCCTTAGCTCCACAATGCCAGGCTCCACAATACCAGAGAGGGCGCTTGGGGGCAACTATGTCAAGAGCCTGATGCCCCTTGTTGTTCCACAGCGTGACAAGGGCTTCAACAGAGTCACCTGCTCTGTCTACTGGGAACTCCCCCAGGGGATTCCGGAATCCTGTGGATTCCATTAGTTTCTGGAGGTGGACCATCTTAATCTGTCCACCACCCCTGCAGGGAAGGATTGGAGCCATAAGTCTAAACTTCACCGGAACTGACCATGACAATGGGGTGACATGCACTACCACCCATCTCCAGACCACCCCTTCCTCCATCTGGAGCAAAAACCAAGTCGAGGGTGTGCCTTGCCCTATGCATCAGGGCAGTGACAACTTGAGACAGCCCCATAGTCATCATGGAGGCCATGAAGTCCTGAGCTGGAACACTAGAGGCAGCCTCAGCATGGACATTGAAGTCACCCAGCATTATCGTTCTGGACTCCTCCAACACCACAGCCGAGAGGGCCTCTGCCATCTCAGTCAGAGAAGCTGCTGGGCAGCAGGGTGGACACTACACCAGCACCAACCCTAGTTTACTGTCTCCTTGGCTCGACACCAGGTGCAGGCCTCACAGCCATCTCCAAGACAGAGTGGTTTCCTGGTGACAGAGATGGAAGTTCTGTAGACCACAACAACTCCTCCCCGCCCTGTCCCTGCAGCCTGTGGTGGTGTTGCACCGAGTATCCAGGTGGGCAAAGCTGGGTCAGATCAACTCCTCCCAGCTCACCCACCTAGATCTTGGTAATGCACACCAAATCGGTACCTTCATCTATGTGTACCAATCTGGCATTAAACAACAACACACACAGGCCAGTGGGCACAGCAGATGAGCAATGAGGAACTCATCCATGAGAGAAGTGGCAGCAAGCAACAAGGCATAGATAGCCTTGCCCTTGTCTTCTATGGTAATTCACCACCTCTCCATGGCTACACTTCCCTCTACCTGTGATCACCAAAATTAGAGTGGCATCACCTGTGTCCCTCCTTACTAAGACTCCTCCTAAACACCCGATATGGACCCAACAAGAGCCCACCAACAAAACCTACCTGAGCCAATTATCCCAGTAGGCCTCTGAGAGAATTAGGAACAGTAAGACCCACTCAATATTTTTCACACAGGACACATATACTCCCCCTCTGTCTCACACCCAGGGCGGGCTAGCCTTCTGCCAGTTACAGACTCTCTCTGAAGGAATCTGGTGACTTTCTCCTATAATTCAGTTCACTGCACAGGCTCTCACCCTGCACATGAGCCACATGCCCTCCCCACTACCCAATTGGTTAGAAAAACAAGAAAGAAAGAAAGAAAGAAAGAAAGAAAGAAAGAAAGAAAGAAAGAAAGAAAGAAAGAAAGAAAGAAAGAAAGAAAGAAAGAAAGAAAGAAAGAAAGAAAGAAAGAAAGGGTAGTACCCTCGCCCTTGTGACACCCTAAGGGGCTCCCCAAGGGGCAATTCCATTTGGTGTCATCCCTTTGGTGTCACCCTTTGGTGGCAACCCCACTGGCGGCAGACCCACCACCCAAGGTTAGCTGGGCTTTTATGCCTCCTGACCCAGCCAGGAGCTGATGCAAGAGGCTGCACAATTAACTGCAGTCTCTCTCTGGAGCCAGGGTCAGGTAGGGAGTCCCAGTCTTTGCAGCACTTACCAGGGACTTCAGCTGTCTCAAAAGATAGCAACCCAAAGGAGGAAGCAGCAAGCACCCAGATGCTCAGATACCCACTCCCAGGGCAGGTCTTCTTCAGTCCCCCTAGTGCTGCAGCTGTTCCCAAATTTCTTAAGGATTTTCTTCAAAATATGAAGAGGCATAGAAATTGCCCAATTCAATAAATACTTTCCACAATACTGATAGGCAGTCTTCACTGATGGGTGAGATCCAGCAGGACTCTTCTTATGTTCTTCAAACTGCCTGTGGTGAAATATCCTACAATGGATGAAGAAGCTATTTCGCCAAAGGTCCCTTGAAGAACATGTGAAGAGACCTGCTGGATCAAGCGCAGTGCCCATCTAGTCCATCATCCTGTTCTCATGGTGGTCAACCAGATGCCTATGGGCAGTCTGCAAGCAGTACCTGAATGCAGCTATACTCTCCTCACATGTGCTCCCCAGTCAGGGCCGGTTCTAAAGGGCAGCCAGGTTGGGAACTAGCCCGACGGCCCCTGGAGCTACAGGGGCCCCCTCAGCTGCCCCTCCGCTCCCCTTCCATGATCCGCAGGGCCCCCACGTCCCCCCACGTCTCCCCACTTACCTGTCTGCTGTCTTTTACCATCGCCCTTAACTAAGATGGCTGCTGCGATTTCCCTAAAGTACTGAAGCCCCTGCCGCCATCTCAGTTGATGGCAGAGATGTGCACGTGTAGCACGCATGTGTGCCATCAACAAAGATGGAGGCGGAGGCTTCATCGCCTTAGGGAAACCGCGGCTGCCATCTTGGTTAATGGCAATAGTAAAAGACAGGAGACAGGTAGGTGGGGTGGGGTGTGTGTGTGCGTGTGCGCACGTGAACCCAAATGTGCACATGCACACATGCTGGGGCCCAGGGCAAGCTGATGCCCAAGGGCCCCGGCATTCCTGGAGCCGGCCCTGTCCCCAGTAGCTGGCATTCAGGGGCATGCTGCCCTCAAACAGTGGAGGAACTACATAGCCATCCTGGGTAGTAGCCATTAATGGCTTTATCCTCCATAAACTAGTCTAATCCTCTTTTAAAGCCATCCAAGTTGGTGGCCATCACTGCCTCTTGTGGGAGTGAATGCCATAGTTTATCAACATGCAGTAGAAACAGGTACTTTCTTTTGTCTGTCCTGGATCTTCCAACCTTTAGCTTCATTGGATGTCCATGAGCTGTTGTATTACATGAGAGAGAGAAAAAACTTTTCACTATCCACTTTCTCCACACAATGCTTAGTCTCCTGTAACTCGCTTTTTCTCTAAACTAAAAAGTCCCAAATGTTGTAAAGGTTCCTCATAGGGAAGTTGCTCCATCCCCTTGTTTATTTTGGTTGCTCTTTTCTTGCATTTAGAGTCTGAGAAACAGCAGCATGAGAAGGCTTTTAGTCTCATGTCCTATTTGCAGGCTTCCCAGAGGCACCAGGTTGGCCACTGTGAGGAATCGGTTGTTGTATTAGATGGGCCTTTGATCTGACCAGTAAGGTTCCTCGTTATTTAGTTATATATTTATTTAACAAACTGTATAGACTGTTTAATTTAAAAAATCAATCAGATGCTGTGGCACCCCCATTTCTTTTAAAGCATTCCATAGTTTTTCATGATCTACACCAGCCTTTCCCAACCAGTGTGCGTCCAGATGTTGTTGGACACAACTCCCATCAGCCTCAGCCAGCATTGCCAATGGTCAGGAAAGATGGAAATTGTAGTCCAGCAACATCTGGAGGCACACTGGTTGGGAAAGGCTGATCTACACAGTCAAAGCTTTGCTGTAATCTATAAAGCACAGGGTGACTTTCTTCTGAAATTTCTTGGTCCGTTCCATTATCCAACGTATATTTGCGATATGATCTCTGGTGCCTCTTCCCTTTCTGAATCCAGCTTGGACGAGTGGCATTTCTCACTCCAACAATTTACTTGCATGGGATATCAAGGCAATAGTTCTATAATTACTGCATTCCCTGGGATCCCCTTTCTTTGGAAATGGGATATATGTTGAACGCTTCTGGTCTGTGGGTCAAATGTTTATTTTAAAAATCCCAATAAAATCAATACTCTTTAAAAAGAAGTTTACAAAACCAATTATTCAGTGCTAGTCCGACTCAGAGTAGACCCACTGAAGTTAAAAGACATTACTAAATTAGGTTCATTCATTTTAATGGATCTATGCTTAGATGAATACAACTCAATAAAATTACATGACTGGGTAGGCTTGCCAAAACAAAACAAGCTTTTTAGCAGATGTCCGATACAGTGCAGTGATGGGCCCGACAGGAAGAGTTGCAGAACATGGGTGCTGCCACACTTAAAGATCAATTCCTCTTATGTTCCTAATTCTCATAAGACTGGGATTTTGCAATATGTACATTTATTAACATGTACTCACTTAATTGGCTGCACATATGGATGGCTCTTCTGTCAGGTTTTTTTTTCTTTGTTTCTAATTTCCCCCCCGTTAAGGTCAGTTCTCTACATTTCTGCTTCTGTTTGCAAACAAAAAAACATTTCATGAAAATTCACCATCATTTCAGTGTGAATTTCTCCTAATATACACATTTGTGAATGCAATTTTCCCTAATATAATGCATCTGTTAATATTGTTTTCTCTTATATATGCATTTGTATGCACACCTAAGCCTAGTATAAGCATTTCTGTACTCATTATTTGGCTGGACAACTGCATTGCAAAATTTGGAGAAATGTGAATTTTGAAGGATCTCTATGTTTTGGTTCATTTATTGATTCAGAAAGTGCAAATTAGGTCAGTTCACCTTTAAATGCAAAATGAATCAAATTTCAGCCCATCCTTACCCCTGAGAGTAGGGACTTCAGAGTCCCAGACTTGAAGTCCTCATCTAGTTGTGCCCCATGGTAGG
The DNA here is from genome assembly GCF_030035675.1 of Rhineura floridana. Taxonomy (NCBI): domain Eukaryota; kingdom Metazoa; phylum Chordata; class Lepidosauria; order Squamata; family Rhineuridae; genus Rhineura; species Rhineura floridana. The sequence continues at coordinate 16,685,271 of NC_084495.1, read as the reverse complement.
TCTGCTTTTAAATGTGAACTAAATCAAATTTCTCCCCCTTCCTGAGCTACAAGTCAGGTGTTTAATCAATGAAGAACCTGGGACAGGGAGTTCTCCAGGCTTAAGAGATCTAAAGTTTTAAACAGTATCATTCTGAGTTTTTCGTGGTAGAAATGGTTGCAATATTCTCCTCCTCCCCACCCATCTCCATCAAGAATATTTGGATAAACGACACTCTAATACAGCCTTTCCCAACCAGTGTGCCTCCAGATGTTGTTGGACCACAATTCCCATCTTTCCTGACCATTGGCAATGCTGGCTGAGGCTGATGGGAGTTGTGGTCCAACAACATCTGGAGGCACACTGGTTGGGAAAGGCTGCTCTAATATGTGAGTCAAAACATTCTGGAAAAATTGAAATTGCTAAGGAAACTAGCTGTTTGGGGAGACATAAAAAGGTTTTCTAGCCTTCTAAAATGTTTTGAAGCCAGTGCTTTTAATTAACTTGGTATCAATAAATTGATTGATTATCAACACCTTGCCTCCAGGTTCCCTTCGCTGCCTGCTCTCATTTCCCTTGATATTGTGTGCCAAATGCACTGTGTATATATTCATCTGAGTATGTTAGAAAATACTGGGGGTTGCTTGAGATTGCTGTAGGGAAGTCAGTCTTTATTCTCACTTAGACTAAGCAAAGTTGAAGGAGAAAGAGGAACCCATTGGTTCTCTTCTGCTCAAGTTTTCCTTTGCTCATCTGCTGATTGGGTTCCATGTAATCTGCAGTAGGGTGCAGGGTGCAGGAATTTATTTGTTAAGGGTGGGGCACAGACCTGAATACCTACATATTGTGGACCCCGGATCCACATTATGCCCCAGATACCTCTTGGAGGATGGGGCTGCAAGGAATATCCAGTCCACACCCAAAAGGCCACAATTTCTCCAAGGGTCTTTAGCCCTTTATTGTTCCTTTACATCACTGAAGGTGTTGAAAAATTCTGGGATAACTGAAATTACTAAGGAAACTAGCTTTTCGGGAAGATACAAAAAGATTTTCATGCAGCCTGAGAGCTGTATTTCCATCTGGGCAACCTTTTGAGGACAACATGCCAGTGGCAGACAGGGAAAAAGCAGATGAAGCACTGAATGCAAATTGTGCCTCTGCATAAGGGGGTAGTTTCTACAAACGCTCACACACCTATGAGTGACAGTGCTTACCACTACAGAATACCGGTACCTCTTGTTTTACTGCCCATAGGGGCCATTTTGTGCTGGCACCCAGAGCACTTTTATCAATATATGGGTACCAACACCTCATTTACCGTGGAAGACAGAAACAAAATTCAAAGAGACCTTGATAGGCTGGAGCATTGGGCTGAAAACAACAGAATGAAATTCAACAGGGATAAATGCAAAGTTCTGCACTTAGGAAAAAGAAACCAAATGCACAGTTATAAGATGGGGGATACTTGGCTCAGCAATATGACATGTGAGGAGGATCTTGGAATTGTCGTTCAACACAAGCTGAATATGAGCCAACAGTGCGATGTGGCTGCAAAAAAAGCAAATGCTGTATTAGGCTGCATTAAGAGAAGTATAGTTTCCAAATTGAGTGAAGTATCAGTTCCCCTCTATTCAGCACTGATTAGGCCTCATCTTGAGTACTGTGTCCAGTTCTGGTCTCCCCACTTCAAGAAGGATGCAGACAAACTGGAACAGGTTCAGAGGAGGGCAACACGGATGATCAGGGGACTGGAAACAAAGCCCTATGAGGAGAGACTGAAAGAACTGGGCATGTTTAGCCTGGAGAAGAGAAGACTGAGGGGAGATATGATAGCACTCTTAAAGTACATGAAAGGTTGCCACACAGAGGAGGGCCAGGATCTCTTTTCGATCATCCCAGAGTGCAGGACACGGAATAATGGGCTCAAGTTGCAAGAAGCCAGATTTCAACTGAACATCAGGGATAATTTCCTAACTGTTAGAGCCATACGGCATGGAACCAATTACCTAGAAAGGTAGTGGGCTCTCCGACACTGGAGGCATTCAAGAGGCAGCTGGACAGCCATGTGTCGGGAATGCTTTGATTTGGATTCCTGCATTGAGCAGGGGGTTGGACTTGATGGCCTTATAGGCCCCTTCCAACTCTACTGTTCTATGATTCTATTATTTTTTTAAAAACCAAAAAAAGCACTGCACACACCCCTTTCCGGCCTTCTTCCGGACAAGCAAGAAACACTGTTAGAGTTCAAGGACACCTTCCATCCTGGCAAAGAAGACTAAAGACTGATGTGAAGCAGGGCCAGTAAGGGGAGTGGCCTGGGGAGAGTTTCAAGGGCCAGACAGAGAGGCTTAGAGGGCCACATTTGGCCTCTGGGCCTGAGGTTCCCCATCCCTTCTTTATAAAAACACTTACATGCCATTTTTCAGCCCCATAAGGGCCTTCCGCAGAATAAACAAATACTGTATATATTGTTTTAAAGACCGGTATTTATATATAGCTCCAGCAGTTATCATAAACAAGAACCTGGGGAATAGACAGCAGAAAAAGGACATCTAAACAAGATTGTTAATTATCTTTTTGAAGACTGGGAGGGAAGGGGCTAAATGAAGGCATTCCAGATCCTAGGTACCACCAGAAAGCACGTTTCTGCATCCAAAGAGGTTGTACGTTGCATAAGCAACTTGTGCAAGAAGCATGGGTGCAGAAAACCAAAGTTGAATTCAGAGGCTCTTTTCTGCAAGAGCAAGCTGTTTTGAAATGATGATGACGACGATGATTCCCTTGAGTTTGAGTTTGAGTTTATTTACAGTCAAATTGACCCTTCATACATAAATATTACAAAGTAAAACAAATACAAATGACTTCCATTTGATTTAACAGCAAGGAGATATATATCAAATAAAATCAATATACAAAACAATCGGATTAAAATTAGTTATTGGACTTTTATTTTCCTACATTTAATAGCAGCAGCGCTAAATTTGGCGACAGCAAGTGTCACCTCAGGTACATAATCGCCTAGTAGATAATCTATGTAAAAGGATTCAGGACTAGATGGAAGAGATTCCCTTATGTCCCTGAGATCTTTTTTGAGAGCTGTCCATGGTGCTAGCAGCAGGAGTGCTGACAGATTTGAGGGGGCCCTGGGCCTGGCAGTTCTCCCCCTGCTACCACTTTCTCTCTCCCCTTGCTACTGTGCCCCACCCAGTTTCTCTGCTTGCTGCCCCGCCTACCTGCCTGCTTGTTTGGTGAGCACGCCCTCCTCTGGGGCCGTCTCACCTGGCAAGCCCGCCACCTGCTGCCAAGTTGGAAATGGAGCTGAGAGGAAGTGGGAAGGGAACTCTGCTACATACTTCCATTCACTCGACATCAGTAGAGTAGCGGCAAATTCAGAAGTGCAGGGTCCCTTCATGCTAATCACAATCGTTTCCCCTTCCCCCCTTTTTGTGCTGCGAGGTTAAGAATGAGATCCTTGTTAATACCGTCTACCACAACAACGGACATCCTAGGAGCCAATAAGCGTGAAAGGGGAGAGTGTAACTGAGAAGAGACTTCTGAGTGGCTGGCTCACCTCCTTTCACTCTGATAGACTCCAGTCAGCAGGACACGACAAGGACGCATGAGGACTCTTCCAAGTTGCTAACACACTCCCCATTTATGCTGATTGGCTTGTAAGATGCTGGAGACATAGAGACCCTCTGGGAACCGACTCACAAAAAAGTAAAGAGTCAAAGAGCCCCCAGGACCCTGAATGACAACACCGCTGCCTGATACCATTCCCAACATGGCAGTTCATCTCCCAGGCTGTGCTGCCAACATCACCGTCAGAGTGCTGCTTGGAGCCACATTGTTGGATTTTAAAGTGCATACTCATTTGTCCTTTAAAATCCATTTCCGTTTCAATCCGGTTTTAGGCCTGGTTTTGGTACTGAAACAGCCTTGTTCGCCCTGTATGATGACCTTTGTCGGGAGAGGGACAGAGGGAGTGTGACTCTGTTGATTCTCCTTATCTCTCAGCGGCGTTTGATACCATCGACCATGGTATCCTTCTGGGGAGACTCGCGGAGTTGGGAGTTGGAGGCACTGCTTGGCACTGGTTCCGCTCCTACTTGGTGGATCGTCGCCAGAAGGTAGTACTTGGGGAACATTGCTCGACACCCTGGACTCTCCATTGTGGAGTCCCTCAGGGGTCGGTTTTGTCCCCCATGCTTTTTAACATCTACATGCAGCCTCTGGGTGCCGTCATCAGGAGTTTTGGAGTGCGTTGCCACCAGTACGCTGATGACACGCAGCTCTATTTCTCCTTTTCATCTTCTACAGGTGAGTCTGTGGATGTGCTGAATCACTGCCTGACCGCGATAATGGGCTGGATGAGAGCTAATAAACTGAGACTCAATCCAGACAAGACTGAGACACTGTTGGTGAATGCCTTCCCTGCCCAGATGGTGGATGTTTACCCTGTTCTAGATGGGGTTACACTCCCCTTGAAGGAACAGGTTCGTAGTCTTGGGGTTCTTTTCGATCCTTCCTTGTCTCTTGAGGCGCAAGTGGCCATGGTGGCAAGGAATGCATTCTACCACCTTCGGTTGGTAGCCCAGCTACACCCCTATCTGGACAGGGATGACCTCTCTCAGTTGTTCATGCTCTGGTAACTTCTAGGTTGGATTACTGTAATGCGCTCTATGTAGGGCTGCCCTTGAAGACAGTTCGGAAGCTTCAGCTAGTGCAAAACGCAGCAGCCAGACTGCTGACGAGGACCAGCCGGTCAGCGCATATAACACCTGTCCTGGCCCATTTGCACTGGCTACCCATTTGCTTCCGAGCCAGATTCAAGGTGCTGGTTTTGACCTATAAAGCCTTACAAGGCGTGGAACCGCAGTATCTTGTGGAACGCCTCTCCTGCTATGAACCGACCCGGTCACTTCGCTCAGCATCTAAGGCCCTCCTCCGGGTACCAACCCATCAGGAAGCCCGGAGGACAGTTACTCGATCTAGGGCCTTTTCTGTAGTGGCCCCTGAACTGTGGAACAGCCTCCCCGAAGAAGTACGCCTGGCGCCGACGCTTCTATCTTTTCAGCGCCAGGTTAAGACCTGGCTATGCTCCCAGGCATTTTAAGCGTTTAATGTTATAATTTTAAATTTTTTCGTTTGCTGTTTATTTATTGTGATATTCTGTATTTTAATCTTTTTGTACACCGCCCAGAGAGCTATTCGCTATGGGCGGTTTAAAAATGAAACAAATAAAATAAATAAATAAATAAATAAAATCCAAGAAGAGGATTTGGTGAGAGATCAGCAGCAGCCCAGGCAGCCACCCTAGGGGTGACTGGGAGAATGGAGAACTGGTGCACTTTTCTTGGCACCCCTGAGAGTGGGGACTGCAGAGTCCCAGACTCGGCCCCCAAAGTCATGGGGGATGGATGCATTTCAGTTTCCAAACTGAAGTTTAGTTCATCACACTTCTTCATCAGTTTGTGATTTTTCTAAAAAAAAGTCCTCATGAAAATTCATCAGCATTTTAGGGGAAACATCTAACGTACACATTTTTGTATGGAATTTTGTCTACTGTGCACATTTTTCCAAGGCCATTTTCTTTGGTAGAATGTATTTTTGTACATTATTTCCCCTAACATATGCACTGATATGCACACTTTACCCTGGTATATGCATTTTTGTACACATTACTTGGCTGGATAACTGCATTGCAAAATTCAAAGAAATGCAAACGGCTGTGTTTTAATTCCTTGTAGCATTTTGGAAAGCACAGATTTGGTAAAAAAAAATTAAATCTGCCTCTTAAATATTGATATTAAGAACAATAATCTTATTGATATTTCCTTTCATTTATCGATATTTCCTTTCAAAAATCAACATTTCCTTTCAAAATATTGATATTCCCTTTAATATTATCAATATTTCCTTTAAAATTATCAATATTAATATCAATATTTTGGCAATGAGAAAAAACAGATCAGTCAAAGCAGTGGATAGTGGACAAAGAACAAGCTCAAATCAATACTGGCCTGCTAGACAATGAAATACTTTTGAAGTGGCACTGGCCAACAGATCCCATCCCTAGTATGAAGTAACTCATCTCCAGTGTGAGGATCTGATGAAGCTCTGAGGAACTGATCCCATAATTGGTGGTATTCAATCAGTGCCGGATTTAGGCATAAGATAAACAAGCTACAGCTTAGGGCCTCACAATCCGCAGGGGCCTCAAAAAATTTCAGAATTTTTTGGGGGGGCTTTTAAAATTTTATGTGTACTGAATATATATATATATATATATATATATATATACAGGCGGTGGTGAGACCGCTCCTAAAAAAGCCCCCCTTGGACCCTGATAATTTTAACAACTATAGACCGGTAGCAAATGTTCCATTTCTGGGCAAGGTTCTAGAGCGCGTGGTCGCTCAGCAACTCCAGGCTCTCTTGGATGAAACTGATTATCTGGACCCATTTCAATCGGGCTTTCGGCCAGGGTTTGGTACAGAAACGGCCTTGGTCGCCCTCTATGATGACCTCTGTCGGGAGAAAGACAGAGGGAGTGTAACTCTGTTGGTTCTCCTTGATCTCTTGGCGGCTTTTGATACCATCGACCATGGTATCCTTCTGGGGCGACTCACGGATTTAGGAATTGGAGGCACTGCTTGGCAGTGGCTGCACTCCTATCTTGGGAATCGCCTCCAGAAGGTGATGCTTGGGGAGCATTACTCGAGTCCCTGGGTACTCCAGTATAGGGTCCCGCAGGGTTTAGTTCTGTCCCCCATGCTCTTTAATATCTATATGAAGCCGCTGGGTGAGGTCATCAGGAGTTTTGGAGTGCGTTTTCAGCAATATGCTGATGATACGCAACTCTACTTCTCCTTTTCATCTTCCTCAGGTGAGGCTGTCAATGTACTGAACCGCTGCCTGGCCATGATAATGGACTGGATGAGAGCTAATGAACTGAAACTCAATCCTGACAAGACTGAGATGCTGTTGGTGGGGGGGTACTCTGCCCAGGTGGTTGATGTCAGACCTGCTCTGGATGGGGTTACACTCCCCCTAAAGGAGCAGATCCGTAGTTTGGGGGTCTTATTAGATCCGCTCCTGTCACTTGAGGCTCAGGTAGCCTCGGTGGCACGGAATGCGTTCTATCAGCTTCGGCTGGTAGCCCAACTACGACCCTATCTGGACAGGGAGAACCTCACCTCAGTTATTCATGCTCTGGTAACCTCTAGATTGGATTACTGTAATGCACTCTACGTAGGGTTACCTTTGAAGACGATTCGGCAACTTCAGCTAGTGCAGAATGCTGCGGCCAGAGTTCTTATTGGGACGAAGAAATTCGACCATATAACACCTATTCTGGCCCAACTGCACTGGCTACCTATATGTTTCCGGACCAGATTCAAAGTGTTGGTTCTTACCTATAAAGCCCTTAACGGCATCGGACCACAATATCTGATGGAACGCCTCTCTCGCTATGTACCTACCCGTTCACTGCGCTCGACATCTAAGGCCCTTCTCCGGGTCCCAACTCATAGGGAGGCCCGGAGAACAACAATTAGATCTAGGGCCTTTTCAGTGGCGGCCCCCAAATTATGGAATGCCCTCCCAGATGAGATACCTGGCGCCTTCTTTGTTATCTTTTCGGCGCCAGGTAAAAACCTACCTCTTTGCCCAGGCATTTTAAGCTTAAATTTAATTTTATTTTAAACTTAACTATAATTGTAATTTTTATTTTAATTTGTATTCTAATCTTGTTTTTAAATATGTTTTATATTGTATGCTGTAATCCACACTTGTTCATTTTTAAATGTGGTTTTATCTTGCTGTACATCACCCTGAGAGCTCGTTGCTATAGGGCGGTTTAAAAGCATAATTAATTAAATAAATAAATAAAAATAAATATATATATGGTGTAATTTTTTAACAAAGGGCCTCCAAGCTTTATATAGCTTAGGGCCTCAACCAAGTCTAAATCCGGCACTGCATTCAATGCTAGTCCTACTCGGAGACCACCCCTTGAAGTTAATAAACATGACTAACTTAGGTTCATTAATTTCAGTAGATCTACTCTGAGTAGGATCTAGTTGAAAACAACTCCACTATGCTCTGTTCTACAGACGCCCATCCTCTGTTTGAAGCACTGCCTGGCCAAAGTCCTGTTTAAAGATAAACAACCCTAAGAAGGTAGAGCACCACATTTGGAGCTGCCCATCAACATTTCCTATCTGGACAGCAGACTGAGCAGTTAAATCCGGTCACCTGGTCACAGCCTGACCCACTGTGTTGAGATTATTGTGTTTCAATTTAAATTACAGTGGGTTTTTTTCTAAGTTTGCATTTATGCATATAAGTTCACATGTTCAAATTTTATGCAGATCTATGTCCTTTTGGGGACAATACACAACTGTTCACCTGAGTTGTGAGGAAGTCATTGAAAGACCCATCTGTCTCTTTCTAAACTTCAACTGCAATTCAAGAGGGTGTTCTCTTTTGATTTTTGGAAATTAAGAAGGCAGAGGGGACAAGGCGTTTCCTTGGTGTTGCTCTGCTACTGTATGTCCAAATGCCGCCAGATTTCTACAAAAGAATAAAGATCACTTTCTGCCCCCCAAACGCAAGAGGTCTTCTGTATCTTTAAAAGTTGTGCAGGGGGAAGGGAGAATTCCACCTTGTGGTTTTTCCCATTACATAGTTGCAAGAACACCTGCACTTGGCTGACTTTCTCTTCTCCTAAAGATACAGGATCAATCTCAGGCCATGAACCTGGCAACCCTATCCTCTGGGTGATATATATTTGTGACAGAAATCACTGGTATGGCATGGTATGGTATTCATTTTTCTGCCCATGACAGCCATTTTGTGTTGGCACCCACGGCCCTGTTATCAAGACATGAGTACTGGCACCTCATTTTGTAGAGTGGAATGTTTTATCAACCTCTCAATTTCCAGCATTCCATGCCCTCCATTTTTTTTTTAAAAAAAACCTTTGAGCTGTGCCTCCAAAGAGTCTTCCTTTGTAGCATGCCTCTGCATAAATATCCCCCTTTTACCTCTGAAGTTCTCCGCGTCTCCTGCAGCAGCGCTAGGGGTTAGAGACACAAAGGTGCTATCCCCTGACTGTAGCAAATACTGCCATGTGTTGTATGTTTGATGAATTAAAAGGATGCTGCCAACTTAATTACACTGTAACCCTTCAATAAAGGAAGGGCAGAGCTGATTAACTAGTGAATAATTGGGGGCTGATTGATGGCTTTCTCCCTCACTGCTAAAGGCTGTATATGTAATTATTTTGCCTTTGGGCCTAATTTTCCACTGTTAGCTTCCACTTTTATCCTCAGCTGTAATTTATGGATGCCCCCCCCTAGAAAATGAAGTAGCCCCCCAACTCCCAAGATATGTCGCCTACAAATGGCCAGCAGGCTACCTCAGATGCTAATATTTCAAGCCATTTAGTAGCATTAACACCCCACGCTCTGCAGGAAAGAATACAGCCATTTGTCAACAACTATCATAATATAGATTTTGCCCTCCTCTTCTTGACACATAATGTTTCAACATCCAAACCAATGGTTTCATGTGTGGCATAAGTGCCAGATCAATGTACAACGGCTGATAAAGGTTCTTTATGAAAGCACTTTTAAAAGCCCACATTTTAGCACACACACAAAAAAATGAAAAGCACCAACACTATAATTGCTAGGTGGGATTTAAGAGCAGTTCTTAGCAATCAAAGCCAAAGTTCTTTAGCAAGCTACATTGCCTCTATGGATATTATTATTTATTGAATATATATCCCACCCTTCCTTCCAAAGGAGTTCATGGCGGCAAAAACACCAACACAACATTTTAACACAACAATAAAGCAATCTAAAAACAGTTAGAGATAAAAATACTCTAAAAACAGTCACAGATAAAAACATTCCACCATCTATCCAGTGATCTCTGGGTTGCTAGGAGCAATCTATTGCAGAGATCAAATGCCTGGGTAAACAGGAATGTTTTTAAATTCCTCCTGAAAAACAATAATGAGGAAGACAAACACACCTCACTGGGGAAGGTATTCCACAAATGGGGAGCCATCACTGAAAATGCCCTGTCATGTGTCAACACCAACTGGGCAGCCTCCAATGGTGGCACCATCAACAAGTAGCTTTATGGTACAATCCTGTAGTGACATTATACACGTTTCAAATCTGGTATTTGGGCACAGAATGCAGCATCCTGAAAATCTTGGTTTGTTTGTTTTTACAATAACATGTTTCTAGTCCTTAAAGCTGTGAAGGTAATCTGGGAAATGTACAGTCAGTGCCTTGTGAAAACTCAAATGAATGTGGGTGGTGACGATGCTGACTGAGACATGCTGAGTTAGTTGCATATTTGTATGCAAACCACAGCAAATTTTGCAGTACATATATGGAAGTGTGATTAGTTTTCAGGACTTACGCCCATCAGAGAATCCAGCTTTCTTGGCCTGGAAGAGTTTGCACTGGTGCAAAACGTTGATTTTGTCTCTATGCAACAAGATCAGCCTCAAAAGACCTTCTCTTTGTCCCACCAGTTAAAACAGCTAAACTGGTGAGAACTAGGGAGAGGGCTTTTTCAATTGTGGCACCCACTCTGTGGAACTCCCTCCCAAATGACATCCGCCATGCCCCCTCCATGATGAGCTTCTGCCAGACCTTGAAAACCTGGCTCTTCAGGCAGGCATTTAGGGCGGGTTAGGTTTTAGTCTTATTGTTGGAATTTTAAGGTTTTAATGTGAATTATATGTTTTTATGTTGTACGTTGGCCAGAGTGGCTGGTAAACCAGCCAGATGGGTGACTAATAAATTTAATTATTAATAATAATAATAATAGTAATAATAGTAATAATAATAATAATATGCATGTGTGTATATATGCAAAAGTACAAAGAGCTCTGAATATTTAAATTCCTATCAGCAGACAAAAATAACACAGTTGGTATAGCCTGATCCATCTGATCTGTTCTAAAAGTCTGAATTCATTTCACTCCAAAATCTAAAATCATTTAAAAAAACAAAACAGCAATGGCTGGAGTAATAAGGGTGATATTGGAAATAGGAACATGTACCTTTTTTATGTAGCAGTTGCTTTGATAGCCATATGCAAAGACCACTGTCTTGTTTCCTGTCCTGTGATGTGTAATTTTTAATAAACACACATGTCAGTATAATATATATGTATCTCCCACAGAGTAACCATTTGCCAAGGGAAAGCCTCCGATTTATAAATGGAGATGGGACAGCTCTCCAATTTTGTTGCCTTGTTTTGTCTGTAGAGACGATCCCTTTGCCTGTGAATTGCATCAAGATTTCAAGAAACCTTTCCCTCAGACTTCCATGGTGTGCCAGTGGGTGCTAGCCCCTAAAGAGGTGGCGGGGGGCGGAGAAGAAAGAGGGGAGAAAGATTGATATTTGCCCTCTTTTCTTATCTGCACTTGATTTATAAGTCAGTGCAAGTATGCACGAGAAATAAAGGCAAAGACCTTGATGCCTCCCTGTGGAGAATATGCACCATTTGGATTGAAGGCATGAAAGGCAAGAAATTAATGTTAAGCTGATCATCTGTCACTACTGCCAGCCTGATGGTTTTGCAAAGAACGAGAGAGCCAGATGACATGCCCTCCAGTCAAGGGCACGACTGCCCGCTGTTTGCATATTATAAACAGAAAGCTTTGGGCTTGGAAGGGATTTAAATTTAAATTATACTGTACTTGGGGGAAGGCAAATCTTTACACAAGTTTATTTTCCTGAAGTATTAACAGGCAGATTCGGGTGGGAGGGGTTGGCTTTATGAAAAAAAAGAAAGAGAAAGAAAATAATTTGCCTTTACACCTTTTTATCCCTATAGAGAGGTATCTATATAACAGATATCCATATTTTTAAAGCAGTCTGTTCTCTAATATAATCAGACTTTAAAACTTCCTACATGCAATGAGAGGTTTAGATGCATTGCACAGAAATATGATAAGCTCTTATTATTTTGACTGGGGAAAGATGGAGATATATATATAAATTTTCCTGTTCAAAATGGCCGTAATCGCACTTCGGTTGTGGCTGAAGATATCATGAACATGTCTGGAGGATAAGGAGAGACATAAAACTTTTGTTACTGTGTTTAAAGATGAGCATAAAAATGGTAAATGAAGTGCTTTGTGCAGCTGGGAAGGCCTTATATGATGCCAGGTGCAATGGAAGCTCTTGAAACTAGCAAAGATTCAGTTACATACTCCACTGACCTCCATGTGTTAGGTCCCATGGCTTACAACTAAGAACATATGTAGTATTTCGCTCATCTGGTGGCCTTTGCTCTTAGACAATTTCAATGTTCCCTGCCAACCTGATGCCCTCCAGATGTTGTTGGACTACAGCTCCCATCAACCCTGACTATTGGCCATGCTGGGTTAAGGGAGCTGCAGTCTGGCAACAGCTGGAGCACACCAGGTTTGCTAAAGCTGTTCTAGACAGTGTTCTTCAACTTTGAGTCCCCAGATGTTGTTGGACTACAACAGCTATGAACCCTTGACAAGTGGCTAAGATCGCTGGGGATTATGGGAGTTATAGTGAAGAACAGTGGTCTAAGGAGTAGTAGAAGAGGAACATGGGATAGCACACTGTAGGACTTTAAGGCAGATGTGATGACATCATCTATCAGAGTGCCAGGAGTATTGACAGAACCTCACTGCTCTGGGTTGTGAATGAGGTAATAATGAGACTTTCAAGGCTAACTATTGTTTGCGACAGATTGGCATAGAGGAAGCCAGAGAATCCATTGGGACTTAATTGTTTGGATTGTTCTGGGGGACTGTAGCTGTAGGGGTTGCTATGATGAGATGCTGCACATCAGTTTTTACCACTTCCTTGCTGCTGGTCTTAATGCCATTGCTCATATTCAAACCTTTGAAAGAAGGAGACGCCAGCTGATGCATCTAAATGCTCTGTCCTCCATAGCTGACATATAGGGGAAGGGTGTGCTTGGGGGAGGCAAAGTGAGGCTCAACATATGCCTGAGAGCAACTGACCCCAGTTGGGAAGGGCTGTAGCTCAGTAGAAGAGCATCTGCTTTGCATGCAGAAGGTCCCAGGTCCAACCCCAGGCATCTCCAGGTAGGGCAGGGAGTGAACCCAGTCTGGAACCCTGGAAAGCCACTGCTAGTCAGTATAGACGATATTGAGGTAGATGGGCCAGTGGTCTGCTTCAGTAAAGGCAGCTTCCTGTGTTCCTGTGACAGATATTGTAGCATACTAGAGTCTAAGGTTGCCAGGTCCATGGCCTGAGACTGATCCTGTATCTTTAGAAGAGAAAGTCAGCCAAGTGCAGGTGTTCTTGCAACACTGTAATGGGAAAAACCACAAGGTGGAATTCTCCCTTCCCCCTGCACAACTTTTAAAGATACAGAAGACCTCCTGGAGGCCAGGCCTACTTTACTGGGTTGTTGTGAGAATTAAATGGGGGAGACATGTACGTAACCATGATTCCCCTTGAAGAAAGGCAAGAAGAAAATGTAACAAACATAGCCTTCATGCCTTGCTTGGAAGAGACTGACCACCATGGGAAACAGGAAGCTGAGCTAGATGGCCTCTTAGTCTGATTCTGCAGGACTCCTCTTATGTAAGTAAGTACCAAAAGGGGTCAATAGGATTTACCATGAGGCTGGCAAGCTTAAGATTGAACTCTTAGTTATCCATATGTCTGCTTGTCCAAATGCTTTGGATGTTCCCCTAAGCTGTTTGGGTCACAGCGGTTGCATTGATGTGCATTATAATTTAATAAAGACAGAAAAGGAACCATTTAAATAAGCACCAACAACATCAATGAGCATTTTCGTTCACATTTTGCTAGACAAGTCACCAGAAAGACCCTGAGTGCCAACTGTTGCCTCTTATTGGTATCTCAGAGGGTTAGAGCTCAATAAACAACCTTTTTTTTCATTCCCTGACAAATGGATAACTTGTTATGATGGCCCATAATATCAACATGAACACATGCTTCTTCGTGGGGCCTGGAATGCTAGTTATAATAGAACTTCCCTTACAGCCTTATACATGTGAATCGATGGATTAATCTATCAAATCAAATAAGCTATTTTACTTTACTCAGAGATAATTGGGCTGTTTCCCATTACAATTAGGAATGTTGAAATCTGCCGTACACCAGGTCAGACTATTTGCCCATCCAGCCCAATATTGTCATCTCTGACTGGCAGTAGCTCTTCAACATTTCAGGGTGGGTCTTTTCCATTTTCTGCAACCTGATCTTTTTTTAACTGATGCTGCCAGGGACTCAAACTGGCAGCTTCTACAAGCATGTACTTTACTGCTGAGCAATGGTCTAGCATGTCACAGACATGGGAAAGGAGTCTGGTATCCGGTCACTTTAGACCATGCAAAAGTGGTCAAGTGCATCTCCCACCACAGTACTGACTTTTGCATCCCACCACAAACCCACATTTGGCTGGCATCAGGTGAAATTGTCAAACACATATTTCACATGTGGATGAATGAATGTAAGTTAGTTTGGGTACACAGTGAACCTGTTGTGTAATTGAATCACCATGTGCTCAGTCTATTAATTTCCCACTCAGAATGGGCTGGTGTTTTATTGTCCCACTGCTGGCCAGCTATCAGATATCCTTAGGATAAGTCATGGCTTTAGCCACATGGAGGTTTTAAGGTACAAGCCAATGGGCCTACCCAGTATAAAATAATAAAAGCCCTGTTGGACCAGGCCAAAGGCCTGTCTAGTCCAGCATCCTGTTATCTCAGTGGTCAATCAGATGCCTATGAGAAGCCTACAAGCAGAATCTAAGTGCAAGAGCACTCTGCCCATTTGTCATTTACAGCAAATGGTATTCAGAGGTATACTGCATCCAAGAGTGGATGAGGAACATAGCCATCTTCCCAGAATCAATTAATATGTGCAGCAAATTGATATGAGGAATATATGTGGTCCCCTCAGCTCATACATCAGTTCCACCACATCTGCAGCCACAAGACCACTCCATGTAGTGGATTTCAGCATGTATGAAGTGGGTCTCTGTTCCCAGGCAGAATACATCAGTTGGTGTTACTCTAATCACCATCATGGTTTGACAAAAGAAGAAAATGTGATCTTTTTGCATAATTATTTTTCAATAATAACTGTACTATGTTGCCTAATTCTCAGAAGCATCTTTTATGATCCCTTCCACTCTGCCCTTGATGATTAAAACATGCACAATAAACTCAATTTCCTTTTTTAAAAAAGGTTTATCTCCTAAATATGATTACAAATGACCTTTGATAAAGAGTTAGCAGAGAATATGCCAGAAGGGAAAAGAAGCTTCAAAAAAGAAAAGATTAAAAGCAAACATTCTAGAGGTGGTTAATTTCAGCTTCCTTTATATGCTCCAAGTTTATTGTGTGTGTTTTAAAGCCATCACACCACCGTTACTTTTATCAGTAAGGTCTTCTTTGTTTTGCTCTGCCACCTAATTCTTTTGATGACAATGAGTCCACAGTTTTCCAGTCAGTGATTTTGATTTGCATGTTATTGTCAGTCTTTTTTTTTTTTAATCATATCTTCACTTTGGCTTATATGCAGATCCTCGCATCAGAAGGCAGGGGCAGGCTCAGCTAAACAGCTGGCTGGATTTGCATGAAAATAGACTGCCCTTTCTCTGTTGTTTGTTCTTTGAAAATTACAGTAGGTAGATGTCTGACTCACATTTCACCCCCTCCAAACAAAGATAAAACTTCATAGATATTAAACTGTGTGTTTATGTGTGTGTGTATACATAGGTAGGTAGGTAGGTAGGTAGGTACATAGATAGCTAGCTAGCTAGCTAGCTAGCTAGATAGATAGATAGATATCTTTGAAAGAATTAGATTAAGAGATCTTTGAAAGAATTAAATTATATTAAGACAGTGGAGATTGAAAGGAATCCCATGCATTATATATTCATTCATTCATTCATTCAGTTCACTAGTCACTTGCCACTAGGGATGGAAAGATGATGGAGACAAAACTCAAATAAGTTGCCTGTGCATGTCATTGGCTCTGGGTCTACCTGCTGTTGGCCTCTCTGCCTTCTTCCCTATCAGTCCCAATGGCTACCAGCCACTAGGGATGGAACAATCTATACATTTCTCTTGTCTCAGTTTCTCATTTTTCCAATCTGAAATTCAGTTCTCCACATTTCTGCAGCAACTTTCAGTTTTCTTTTTAAAATCCTAATAAAAATTCTTCAGCATTATAGTGTGAATTTCTCCCACTAAAAACATGTTTGTGCAGTTTTGAGTAATGTGCACATTTTGCAAGCAATTTCCCATAATATGATGTATTTTTGTATGTTATTTTCACAAATATGATCTTTTTTCATGTGCATTTCCCCCAAACAAATGCCTTTTTGTGAACATTGTATCGCAAAATTCAGATAAGTGCAAATTTGAAAGCATGGCTGTGTTTCATTTCTCATGGCTGTGTTTCAGAAAGTGCAAACTTGATAAATTTGGCTTTAAAAGTGAACTGAATTTCTCCCCCATTCTTATGTAGAAAGATAGATAAACAAATCTATGAGAGAATTAGATTATTCTGAGACAGCAGACAAGAAAGAATGAAAGGAACCTCATACATCATTCATTCACTCACTCATTCATCAATTCATTAGTTGCTTGCCATGGAGGATAAAGCTATCTGTGGCTACTACCCATGATTTTATTTTATTAATTTATTTTTATTTTATTAAATTTTTATACCGTCCCACTAGCATAGCTCTCTGGGCGGTGAACAACAAGCAATACAAATATATACAATAAAATCCAATAATACCATACAGCAAAAGTACAGAGAATGAAAGATCTAAAAACAATTACAACACACTTTAAAACTGAATTAAGTTAAATTAAAAGCCCTAGAAAAGAGGAAGGTTTTAACCTGGCGCCGAAAAAAAAGCAGAGTCGGAGCCAAGCGCACCTCATCGGGGAGACTGTTCCACAGTTTGGGGGCCACCACTGAGAAGGCCCTAGTTCTTGTTACCACCCTCCGAGCTTCTCTGTGGGTCAGAGCTCGGAGGAGGGCCTTCGATGTCGAGCACAGTGTACGGGCAGGTTCATATTGGGAGAGGCGTTCCAACAGGTATTGTGGTCCCACGCCGTATAAGGCTTTATAGGTCAATACCAGCACTTTGAATCTGGCTCGGAAGCAAATTGGAAGCCAGTGCAAGCGGGCCGGAAGAGGTGTTATGTGTTCGGACTGCTTGGTCCTCGTTATCAATCTGGCAGCCACGTTTTGCACAAGCTGTAGCTTCCGAACTGTCTTCAGAGGCAGCCCTACGTAGAGTGCATTGCAGTAATCCAATCGCAAGGTTACCAGAGCATGTACCACTGATGTGAGGTCCTCCCTGCTCAGATAGGGACGTAGCTGGGCTACCAACCGAAGATGGTAGAACGCATTCCGTGCCACTGAGGCTACTTGAGCCTCCAGTGACAGGGAAGGATCTAAAAGAACTCCCAGACTATGAACCCGCTCCTTTAGGGGGAGTGTAACCCCATCCAGGACAGGGTATATATCCACCGTTTGATCAGAGAAACCGCGTACCAACAGCATCTCAGTCTTGTCTGGATTGAGCCTCAGTTTGTTAGCTCTCATCCAGTCCATTATCGAGGCCAGGCAACGGTTCAGCACATTGACAGCCTCACCTGAAGAAGATGAAAAGGACTTCCGGGAAGGGTGACTTCGCTTGTGCCTGCTTTTGAGACGGGCTCCCGCCTCAGAAGAAGCTTATTCAGATATAAATCAGTCAGAACATTTTTTTTTTGACTGATGAAATTTCTCCTGGGCAGGGAGAAACGTAGAGATCAACCTCAAAAGCCTGTTTTTGTTGGGAGGACTGGATTTCATTAATTTATGAGAAAAGGTCCAGCCAGCAATGCCGGACGGACTTCCGAACAAGCTCTATCTGATTAATGCGACACGTTTATCTTTTCTTCAAAGAGAAAACGGACTAACAGGCAAGCATGCTTCTTTCTATTATTTTTTTTACTTGGTTTAAATTGTTGCAGCAAAAAGAGATTTGTCAAATGAATCAGCTTTAAAGAACTTCTGGGTGAGCTATAACTCTTCTCTGTTATTCATGAAATTAACAGCTTATCTCTGTTTCTATTGCAAAAAGCTGTCCTGGAAGTGCATTCTAAAGATATAAACAGAAGAGGGATTTCTATTCCGAGGAGAAAAAAATAAAAAATATGAACTTTGGAACATTATATTTTCTGGGACTATTCTCTTTTTGGTCTATTTTATTTTGACGAATCTGCTTCTTCACGACGCCACTAACTGTTTTGATGCTGGGAACTAAATTTGTTTTGTATTCTTGAACATAGAGAGATAAGGCAGGCTGCTCTGTTTATACTGTGATGTCATCAAGCCTGGAATATTAACCCAATTGTTGCTGAAATAAGAAGTGGTTCTTCTTTATTTTTGTTTTGTTTTGTTTTCGTGGTTTTAAAAATGGCAATCAAGAAAGTGGCTGAGAATCTGGAAGTAATTATGTTTCAGAAAATAATGGATGAGATTGAGATAACGAAACAAAACCTGCGACAGGGCAGTAAGGAGCTGAAAATTGAACTGAGCAAAATGACGCAGGAGCTTAAAGAAATAGGGGATCCTGTGAGAGAGGAGAATGAGATCAGAGATGAGAAAAGAAAAAATAAAGGGAAGATACAAGCCCTGGAGATTGGAACAAATGTGGAATTGGAAAAAAATCTGGAGTTTATGGATATTAGAAATAAAATCTACTGTTTGGAATTTAACGTTATCTCTGAAGAAATTAATGAAGATATTAGAGATAAAGTTATCAATGGCTTGGATAATTTTCTGGACTGGAATGACGTGATGGAGCTTGATATAGAGAAAATCTATGGAATTAACTGCAGCCATGTGACAATGGAAAAACTCTCAAGAGATGAGCCAGTGCATTTTGTAAAAAAGAAGAACAGAGATATGACTTTACAACAATATTTCAGCAACTTATTCAGAATCAATGGCAAGAAAATATTTGGGATAGAGGAAATTCCCATCAGACTCTTATTATATGACTATGGCTATGACAGCAAGATTATTATGGAATACTGATAATGGAAGATTGGACACTGAAATTACTGTACTTAACAGGACTATTGAAGATGGAAGATGGAATTAATATGGATAATGGAATAATGGCTATTGAAATTATTGGACCTAACAGATTTTGATGAGATGGATTAATCGATATGTTTATTTGGACTATGGTTATGACAATAAGATTATTATTATTATTGAGATGGATTAATCGACATGTTTATTTGGAGAAAAATTGATAGATATATTTCTTAAAGAATTGAAACCTCTCTTTGACTTTTTGTGGAAAGAATAAAGTAATGTTTATGAGACTTGATGATTAATTAAGATAACTACTGGAGGAAAGTGATTTTATAATATAATTTAAGAGACAGGATTGTTATATATTGTAGACCTATAACTGATCTGCGACAAATGGGAAGTCAACATTTTATTTTTTTGTTTAATCATTTTTGTTTTGTTTTGTTTTTTGTCTTTGAATGTTTTATGATTTTGTTCTGTTTGTTTTATAAAAATTTGAATAAAAATTATTGTAAAAAAAAAAAGATGAAAAGGAGAAGTAGAGTTGTGTGTCATCAGCATACTGATGACAACGCACTCCAAAACTCCTGATGACCGCACCCAATGGCTTCATGTAGATGTTGAAAAGCATGGGAGACAGAACCGACCCCTGCGGGACTCCACATTGGAGACCCCACGGTGTCGAGCAATGTTCCCCAAGCACTACCTTCTGGAGACAACCCGCCAAGTAGGAGCGGAACCACTGCCAAGCAGTACCACCAACTCCCAACTCCAAGAGCCTCTCCAGAAGGATACCATGGTCAATGGTATCAAAAGCTGCTGAGAGATCAAGGAGAATCAACAGAGTTACACTCCCTCTGTCCCTCTCCCGACATAGGTCATCATACAGGGCGACCAAGGCTGTCTCGGTGCCGAAACCAGGCCTGAAACCTGATTTTAATGGGTCTAGATAATTGGTTTCATCCAACAGTGCCTGGAGCTGGCCGGCAACCACTCACTCCAAGATCTTGCCCAGGAATGGAACATGCGCTACTGGTCTGTAGCTGTTGAAATTATCTGGGTCCAAGGAAGGTTTTTTCAGAAGTGGTCTCACTGCCGCCTCTTTCAGACGGCCAGGGACCACTCCCTCTCATAAAGAGGCATTTATCACCTTCCTGGCCCAACTAGCTGTTCCATCCCTGCTAGTTTTTATTAGCCAAGAGGGGCAAGGATCCAGTATCAAAGTGGTTGCACGTACCTGTCCAAGCACCTTGTCCACATCCTCGAGCTGAATGAACTGAAACTCATCCAATAAAACATGACAGGACTGTGCTCCGGACACCTCATCAGGATTAACTGCTATAAACTGGGAGTCTAAGTTCCGATGGATGCATAAGATCTTATTTTGAAAGTGTCCAGCAAACTCCTCACAGCGGGCCACCGATGACTCTATCATGTCCTGAGGTCCAGAATGAAGTAGCCCTCGGACAACTCTATAAAGCTCCGCTGGGCGGCAAAGAGATGACTTAATAGTGGCGGCAAAATGTTGGTTTTTTGCCGCCCTCACCGCCTCTAAATACAGTTTGATGGAAACACTTACCAACTCATAGTTGCATCCATCAGGAGTTCGCCTCCACTTCCGCTCGAGCCGTCTCCTATCTTGTTTCATCGCTCTCAGCTCCAGGGTATACCATGGAACTGTATGAGCTCTACATAGGAGAGGGCACACAGCAGCAATCGTGTCAACCACTCTGGCCATCTCCGCGTTCCACAGTTCGACCAGGGCTTCGACAGGAGCGCCAGTCTTATCAGCTGGAAAAGCCCCCAGAGCCCTTTGAAAACCTTCAGGATCTATTAGTCTCCGGGGGCGGACCAATTTAATAGGTCCCCCACCCTTGCAGAGGGGAAAAGCCACTGAGAGTCTAAACTTCAGCAAGCAGTGATCTGTCCATGACAAAGGGAGAGATGTAAAACTCCCCACATCCAGATCACCATCCCCGTGTCCAGTAGCAAAAATAAGATCTAGAGTGTACCCTGATGTATGTGTTGGGCCACTAACATATTGGGACAGCCCCATGGTTGTCATGGAGTCCATGAAGTCCTGAGCCGCCCCAGATAAAGTAGCCTCGGCATGGATGTTGACATCCCCCAGTACCAATAGTCTAGGGGATCTCAGCAATACCTCTGAGACCACTTCCGTCAGCTCAGTTAGGGAGGCCGTTGGGCAGCAAGGTAGGCGGTACACCAACAAGATTCCAGTCTGTCCCTCTGACCCAACACAAGGTGCAAACACTCCAGACCGGTAACTACATGGACATGGTGCTTGATGAGTGAGATGGAACTCTTATAGACCACAGCGACCCCACCTCCCCGACCCTCGGATCTACCTTGATGCTGAACCGAGTACCCTGGTGGGCAAAGCTGGGAAAGGCTGACTCCTCCCTGTTCACCCACCCAGGTCTCGGTTATACATGCCAGATCGGCTGCCTCATCCACAATTAAATCATGGATGAGGGAGGTTTTATTATGTACCAATCTGGCATTTAAAAGCAGCAACTGGAGATCCGAGGGCTGGCTGAAAGGACAACCAACAACCCTGCAGATGTGAGAAGGACCGGAAGATGGCACAGCCACTACATGTCTGGGCCGCATTCCCCTTACCTGGCACGTCCTTCTCACAACGCCATACCTCCCTCTGCCCGTCACTACACTATTTATGATGGCTCTGCTCTCCCTCCATGGTTGGAGGCAGTATGCTTCTGAATATCAGTTGCTGGAAACTGTAGGAGGGGAGAGTGCTCTTGCACTCAGGTCCTATTTGTGGGCTTCTCATAGGCATTTGGCCACTGTGGTCACATCCACACCAGATATTTATTCCATAATAAATAGCCATGGCTTCCTCCCATCTGTGGAATGTTCTTCTGTGTGAGGCCTGCCTGGCAACTACACTGACATCATTCTGGAGCCAGGTTAAGACTTTCCTCTTCACCCAGGCATTTGATGGGAATTGAAAAGTTTTAAAACATGATTGTGAGTCACCTAGAGACTACCCTGTGTTAGGCAACTGACAAGTTAAATGAATGAAGATGCTATGGCAGAATTCTGCCTTTGCTGTGATTGCATAGTGGTGGCTGGTGCCCATTTGGAGTGGTAGGTTGGAAGGCAAGGAGGCCAAGAGTAGATAGAGTCAATAACAGGTGGAGCCAACTAATTCTAGTTTTGGCTCCATACTCCCACCCTGGGGAGTTCTACAAGGTCAAAACTGAGACTAAGGAGGAGGAAGTTGACCACTTTGGCTGCTCTGTAAGTAAGAAGGCAGGCATGTGGAAGATGCAACTAAGGTTGGTGGGACAGTGCCCCATTTGTTATAATGGACTAGCCTCAATTGCAATTGCAGCAGCCCCTGGGAGAACTACCTTTCTTGTAGACCTCCTGGGCTTTTGTGCTATAGCACACTGCTAATCTATCATGGTGATAGAGGAGGAAGGAAGGAGGCAAAAACCTGATGTCTGTCCTCTCCCATTGCCCTCCCTTCAAGTGGCCACCACTAGTTGCACCTATAGATGTAAAGAAAGCATTATTTTCTGTTCCGCCATGTATCCATCACATGCAGCACTGTTTCTGTTCCACTGCAGTTTGCCTTCCACCAAAAATGATGTTATTCATTTCATTGTTCACTGTGGCAAAATTATGTAACTTTCATTATGTTATTCCATTCCTTTCCATGCAAAAGGAAATGCAGTGCAAAAGGGGGGGGAGGAACATAATCAATTATGTATCATATGCAGACTGAAAGCAACAACTATTCAATGGACAGGTTTCTATTCTCAACATGGGGTGATTAAGTGAGCACCGGCAATTTCCCCTCCCATTTTCCATTTTTTGTTGGAATTCTCCAACATTCCTCCTCAAATCCCTGCTTGTCAAGTAAGTAAAGAGATGTAGAGAATGTATTTGGGGGGATAGGGGGCTTTTGGGGGAAATGAAGTTTCATGAGGTTGAGTGAGAAGGGGGAAAACGTGTAACGTTTTTGAGAGGGCTTTTTATAAGCCTCCAAAGTTTGTTTCTGAGCCTGAGCTAGGAGAACTTAACTAGCATCCTTAGTCCTCCTATATGATTTTGAAGTATGACCATTTTCTACACAGGCTATATCAACACTATATATTTAGAGAGGATTAATGGTCAGTTCCAGAGAACCCTAAAATAGATCTTGAGTTGTGTAGCTATTGATACAGTCAATACGTAAGAGTGGTCAAATGTAAATTGGGGTTTCTCTCAGTTCCTCGTTTTCCCAATCTTAAATTCATTTCTCCACATTCCCACATCAGTTTGCGATTTTAAAAAAATCCTCATGAAAATTCATCAGCATTTTAGAGTGAACATCTCCTAATATACACATTTTTATATGCAACTTTCCCTAATATGCACATTTTTGCAAAGCAATTTCCTCTAATATAATGCATTTTTATGTTATTTTCACTTATATATACATTTTTAGGCACACATCACCCAATACATGCATTTTTGTAAACATTACTTGGCTGGAGAACCACATTGCAAAATTGGGTGAACTGCAAATTCAGAGTGATAGCTGTGTTTCAGCTCACATAGTTTTTCAGAAAGTGTGAATTAGGTATGTCTGCCTTTAAATGCAACTTGAATTGAATTTCTCCGCTATTGCCTAAGGGCTGGCATCAGCACTTGCCAGCTTTGGACATCTGCCACCACTAATCTATTTTATTTATTTTATTTTAAAATTTATATGCCTCCACTCCAAATAAAAATTCCTCCAAGGGAACTTACATATTAAAAGTACTTCAGCTATACCAGAATAAAATAACTCTCTTACCTGAAACTCCCAATGACCAGTTCAAATAAATTCTATAAAACACAGCTGATAAAATATGCAGCAAAAGATCCCCATAGCTGAATAACATTGCCTATTTAAAAGCCACCTGAAATGTGTTTCCAAAAAGACTGGAGTATGGTGAACTTGCAAATGTCAATAAGTAAGGGGTTCCAGAGGCATAGGGTCACCACTCAAATGCTTTCCCCACTTTTGCCTGCCAATCTCACTAATCTTCATGTTCTGATTTAAATTATATTACTAATAGGGGAAAAAACCCTTGCAGTTTAAGAATGTACCTATAGCCAACAGATATTTCTATCAGACTTTAAAAAGCATGGAAATTGCGCAGCTATAGTGAATGTACCAGGGGAGGAGGAGACCTGACCTCCTCTCGGAGATATTGTACTGCCCTACAAATTTGTCAAAATGCAAATACAATTCAGGTTGGTCTCTCACAGTTCAATCCACTTCCTGTGTAGCTTGGAAGAATTTGGTAACATGTGCCTCCCAGGGGAGGTTCAGGAGGGAGGAGGGAGGAGGAGGAGAGGGCAGGTTTGATCATTTGCATACTTATCGAGTTCAGTGGGATTTACTCCTGTGCAATCATGCTTAGTCTGGGGGGCGGGTAGGGAGGGGGAGGGGAGGAGATTGGGTGGGTGGGCACTGGGCAGAGGGAAAGCCCATTTCCTTTCCAAAAGGAAAAATATTGTTAACAGTATCATTCTTTTTCAGGGTTTCCCTCACCTTTTTATTTTACAGCAGACACATATAGTCTCTCACCCAAATTTAAGCCAAAACTGTCCCTGGCCACATCCACACCAGACTTTCATTCCACTTTAAACAGTAATTTGTCTGTTTGTTTATTATTTGATTTATATCCCGCCCTTCCTCCCAGCAGGAGCCCAGGGCGGCATGGCTTCCTCCAAAGAATCCTGGGAAGGGTAGTTTGTGAAGGGTGCTGAGAGTTGTTAGGAGACACCCTATTCCCCTGATGGAGCTCCAGTCCCTAGAATTTTCTGGGAAGAGGGGCTGACTGTTAAACCATTCTGGCCACTTGAGCTCTGTCAGGGGAAGAGAGCCTTGAGAAACGGTTTCTAAATCTGCAAACAAACAAACAAATAAAACAGCCCATCTGCCATAAAACCAAAAGATGTTTGAAGTGGCAGTGCAGGAAGATCAGAGGCAGTGTAACCTGCTCCATTAGGGCATGTGGGCAGTGCCCCACCAACCTCAGGCTGGCCTCAAACAGCCCTCACCTGGCTGCCAAATAACAACTAGTCCAAGTGGAGGCCCTGTCTGCCAGCTTCCTCCTCTTTGGTCTCTGTGTCCTGGCCTTGTAGAACTCAGTAGGGAGAGGGTGGGCTCTGTGTGTCATTGGCTCGGGTTCCACTTCCTGTTGGGCTCTCTGCCTTCTTCCCCACCAGTCCCAATTGGCACCAGCCACCAATGATCAGAGGTAGGGTTGCCAGGTTCTTGGCCTGAGACTGATCCTGCATCTTTAGGAGAAGAGAAAGTCAGCCAAGTGCAGGTGTTCTTGCAACGCTGTAATGGGAAAAACCACAAGGTGGAATTCTCCCTTCCCCCTGCACAACTTTTAAAGATACAGAAGACGTCTTGGAGGCTTTGTATGGTTGTAAATTCATTTGTGTTCTTAATAAAACACAATTTTATTTTAAACATCATTTAAAAATTATAATCAATCAAGTCAGGAACCTCCTGAATAATTTGAAAAAGCTAAGCCTTTGGGGAAGTATCTCCAGACAATGAAAAGCAAATGGGGAGGGGCTGGGGGTGAAGAAGAGGTTTATTTTTAATTAAAAGGAACAAAATCCTTGCCACCCTGGCCAACTTCAGGACTTTTATTTGCGTAGGGTTTTAATCTGTGTTCGCATGAGTTCTTGGATTATATGTGAATCAACTTTTCCTTCCTTCAGTGTTGTCATTAGAGTGGTTTGGCATCTCCGAATACGAAAATCAGTCATATTGATTGCAACGACAGGAAAGCGTGGAGACTTAGTTGCTCCATTTACCGAATATTGCCTAAAATATTGACAAAGGGTCCAAGATGCTCAGATTGCATGACAATTGTCAAAGATATGGGGGAAACGTGCAATGAATCAGATCTTCATCAGATATAAGAACCGGTCAACACCCTTCTCTATGATTTCTATCTGTTGCTCACCAACTGATGTGGTTGTGCAAGTGTGTCCCATTTGAATTGGCTAGTTCCATTCTGAGGCTAAACAAGTCTTGCTCCAGGGTATTATGGGAAATTTAAAGTGATGGCTCACAACTAACTGCCACTTGACCTTGGAGAGGCATGGGCAGCCCTGTGGCTAGGGGGATGGGGGCACCCCCAGCGCTGTGCTTCCCCCCTCCCCCAGGATCTTTTTCACAAATTGTCTTCTTTTTAATTTGTGACATGACAGACGACAACAACCTCCCTTTAAAGAATGACAGCTTGCTTTAAGAACAGGAGCGTTTTAAGAACAGGGCTCTGAAAAATTCAGTGAATTAGGCAGGGTGAGTGCACAACAAAAGCTTCATCTGGAAGATCCCCCCAAAGTCTGCTCACTCCAGACTTTCCTGACTGAGGGTGGATTTTTCATGACCACAATAACCCTATAATTATTTAAGTGATCCTGGGGAAAAAGGCTGTATACCAACATAACCCTTGAAGAGTTAAATATTTGAGCTTTGTGTTATGGGCTAGAGTCAAACGCCACCCCTTGAACTTTCCTTTGCTCTGCTTTTCAGTTTGAGTTTCAGTTGTGTTCTCTACCCAGCCAGCAATAAAGAAACATGCTTGTTTATCTGCAGTAAGATGTAAGAGTTTGTTTATTCTGCAGTTCTATGATGAGTAGAGCAAGATTGGGTGCTTATTGATAAAGGGTGAAATAAAGAGATACCTTGATCTGAAAAAAATGGCTACCCTAAGTCATCCTTTACACATTTAAAGCACTCACTATGCTCACAGTTATAGTGGCTTTTTCCCCTTCATTTTCTTATGCACTTGATGGCAAAGAATGAAAACAGACCTAGGGGAATAGCAATGTTGCTGTGTACATTACAGTTAGCTAGCTGGCTGGCTGGCTACCTAGGCTGTAACTCAGGCCTAATTTCCGATTTTCCAATATGTGCTGTTCAGCATGAAGCCTTTTCAGATTTTCTGTGTGGAAAAATCAACCTAGCAATCAGGAATTGCAATTCCAATTGCTTAGTTAGTTCGTTATATAGCTGCCAGTTAAACATTTTCCCTTGATTGTCCAACAGGAAAGAAAATTTAAAGGTCAGGAACAAGTATTTATTTTCTCTTTGCCCTTCTTAACCTTGTAGTATGGGAAAATCTGTTGGGTTTTTTTGGGGGGGGAATCTAAAACTAAGAACCAAATGTAGCATCAAATCCAAGCTCAGGAGCTCACTGTGTTTACCCAAGTAGTTCAGTTCATGAAGAATCAGAACAAAGGGACAGACCACAGGTGAAAGAGGACTGCATCTATAGGCAAAGTCAAGTTTTTGAGTCTGTTATACCTGGGGATCTCTCAAAAAAGGGTCAGACAATTCAACAGATTAAACTTCATTCTTGTAAATTAACACACTCAGTGGATGGAGGAGGAGTGAAGGGGAAGGTCACTGCCTTTCCCTTCCCCTTCCCCTTCCCCTGACCTGGCCCTCATGTATTCTCTACCGGGGGGGTTGGCTGGTGCTATGTGCCTCCCCCCCATGCTCTACCTAGAAATGTGGCTGCCTCACCTAACAAAGAAGATTGGCTGCACGGCCTCAGCATCTGCCTTGAGATGAAGATGTTGATGCCAGCCCAGCTCTACTGTTAAAATGAAGCATATTTTGGCCAGTGTTGTGGTTGATGAGAAAATGCTTCAAGTCCCCAGGCATCCTGCCTCTGTGCCATGTTCACTGCAATGTGGCTGGCCATCACTAGGAAGTACACCCCATTGATTCCAAAGGGATTTAACTTCGAACTGCCTTATACTGAGTCAGACCACTGGTCCATCTAGTTTATCATTGTCTACATTGACTACATTGAACAGGATGGTTCATGACAGATGCTCTTGGAGGTCACTCATTCATAGGGTCGCCATAAGTCATAATCGACTTGAAGGCACATAACAACAACAACATTGATTGACAGTGGCTCTCCAGGATTCCAGACAGGATTCCTACCTGGAGATGCTGGGGATTGAATCTGGGACCTTCTGCATGCAAAATAGATGTTTTACCACTGAGCTATGGCCCTAACCTGTGTATCTGTGCTTAGGACCACTCATCATATTAACCACAGTGGCTATATTCTGCCTCCACTTTTGGAGGCACCATGCTTTTGTATACCAGGTGTCAGGAATCACAGGTGGGAGAGCATTGCCACACTCTAGTTCTGTATGCAGGTTTCCTTTGTGCATGGGGTTGGCCTCTGCGAGAACAGGATGCTGTACTAGATGGGCTTAGACTAGATGAGCCAGCAGGGCTTGTACAGGTATCCAGAGGCCTACGTCTCTGGAGGCTCCAAGCATGCAGGCCTCAGCGGAGCTTCTCCCTCCCTGCACAGAACAGCTGCTCACCCATGATGGTGGATGAATCATACCCAATAAAATGAATTTATTCTACAATATCTACAGGAACACTAATAGCTCACGGGCTTCTTAAGACAATCAATATCACTCTTATATATAAATATTGTACCTTTTGGTGTGTGTTTTGCATTCAGTTCCTATGTAGAGTTAGACAGCATAATTGATAATCTGGACCTGGACTTTGTTGATTCAAATGCCTTTTTGTGTTTATATAGAGCATTGCGAAGCAGCAATTAAAATATTTAAGGAGGGTGAGGAAATCTTTTGCATGCAACAAAGATTCCCGCAAAATGTTAATTTCTGTCAAATAAGTGAATATATGCACAGATGCCTCCTGACAGAGGCTATGATTTCTGAGTGCTTTGCATGCCAAATAAGTTGTTTACCCCCTCAATGTTTGCCAAGTTTACTGTCAATTTACAAATAATTTCCATTTTGCTGTTTATTCAGTTGCCTTTTGATGGATATGTCTTCCAGACTTTTATCTTGCATGTAGACAAACTAATTAATATTTTCCCTTCAGGCAAATATTTTTTTTCTTCGATCTAAATGTGGGTTAGATTCTTCTCCGTTTCCATATGCTTTGTTCTGTCAATCATTTTCTCTTCGGTGTTGCTAAAAATGTAACTCAGCGGATGCCATTCCCCATGTTTTACAGATCCATTTCACCTACATATCTGTTTGCCTGTGGATGTAGCTATTTTCCATTAGAGCTTATATTAAAGGCAGTGAGGTGGCATGGTGGGGGCAGCCTTTTGAAATAACACTTGATTTGAAGTGCAAGCATCCATATACTGTCTCACTTGGAACTTCAGTATCCTAAGCTTGACTTAATACTTGTAGATGCTGTTACATAAATGGCAATAAGAGGAGACTATACACTGCAGGGTCGCCAACGTGGCACCCACAGGCATCAGTGTGCCCACCAGCACCTGTGAAAGACAGCACCTGTGAAAGATCTCAGCAAATATCCCCTCAAAAATCCACAATGCATAAGAGAATGTTTGATCTTCCTGCACAGTTAGGTTTGCACTGCCTTGGCCTCTCCACCATTCCTCCACAATGGCTATTTTGTGACTGGCCCTGTCTCAAAACTCCACATGTGCCCACTGGCCCAAAAGATTGGTGACCTCTCCACTATACAGAAAGCCACCATCAACTTATGGCTTTAATAACTATTCGACCTGTACATCTGTAAATGAAAAGTTTATTACAGAGACATTTATAAAGGCACTCTCTTTCAAAGTTGTATCCTCACTAGCCCTGTGAAGGGTGTACTGAGCTTCTACTGCTCAGGGAAAGCGGGAAAGCAAATGAATTTCAATCTGAGGGGAGAAAGAGCTCTACAAATGGCAGTTGGAAACTTAATTTTGAAGTCTTTCCCATTTTGAATCTTATCACAGAGATGAATATAGACTGCACAAAAATACTTCCCCCCCCCCAGCAAACGGTATTCCTCTATTCACCGAATTGCTTGAAATTTCCTATTTCCTGACCAACTCTAATATAATAATAACAGTTTACTCAGGTATAAATCTGATTAAGTTTGATGCGGCTTATGCTCAGGCAGGACTGTTGTTGGGGGGTGGCCCAGCAGGCTCAGAGCCCCAGATGTCTTGCCATTTCTCCTAACCCCCCTTTTAAAAACATAAGAAAAATTACTTTGCTTACAGGGTGGCTAAGCATGCTGAGAGGGCTGTGTAAGTGAGTCCCCACCCACCATCTTAATTTGCCCTGAGGCATTCTGTGCATTACATAAGAACACAGCATCCACACTCTCCTTCTTTCTCTCACACCCTCACTCTCATAAATATATACACACATTCTCCCTCTCACACACATTCTCTCTCTCTCTCTCTCTCTCTCTCTCTCTCACACACACACACACACACACACACACTCTCACACACAAACACTTGCTTCATCTCTCTCTTACACATGCATACTCCATCTCACAGGCACACACTCACTCCAAGTATTAGTATTAGTCAATTGTTACCCAAAGGTGTCTAAGACACTGGCAACAATGTTAAAAACATATATATATATATATATGACAGTTTAGAAAGCAACAAACAGAACTTCACTCAAGCTTGCTCTGGATCCGTATAAGGATTCCGTTAATCACCTAATATATATATATAAACATAATTGTGATTAACCAAACAGAGGTTTTTATTATATTAACAAAACGTTTCAGCTTCCGCCTTCATCAACTGCTAACATACAAATATATATAATACTGTAAAAGAAAACAATAACTACCCCCAGACAGCGACAGGACACTGACAGGACACTTTGGCAGCATACTAGCAACAGACAACATAATTCAATCTATCAGATGCCTGGGAAAAAACACGAAGTCTTTACCTGGCACCAAAGATATGTCAATGAAGGCACTAGGGAAACCTCACTGGGGAGCATATTCCACAGATGGGGAGCCACAACTGAAAAGGCCCTCTCCCTTGTCACCACCCTCCAAGCCTCCCTCAAAGGTCACGAAGGGCCTGGATAAGTTCATATCGGGAGAGGCATTCCAGAAGATACTGGGGTCCCAAGCTGTAAAGCACTTTATAGGTCGAAACCAGCACTTTGAATTGGGCTCAGAAGCGTACAGGCAGCCGGTGTAACTGTAACAGGATTGGTGTTATATGATCTGTTCACCTTGAACCCATCAACAGTTGAACAGCCACATTCTACACAAATTGAAGCTTCCAAACCATTTGCAAAAGCAGCCCCATCTTTGGTGCAGGGTGCCTTGCAAACCTGCATTGCACCTGATCACTCATTGGGCTCAACAGCCAACAAGTCGAGGGGATAAACCTGTGCAATGCAGGTTTGCAAGTCACTTTCTTGCAGGAAAGCACCTTGCAAACATGCATCCACAGGATCAGTCCCTTGGCTCATCGGTGTTGAGCCCACCACTCCTGAGGCAAGTGGTTTGCAAGGCACTTTCCTCAGGAAAGCAGGTTGCAGAGCATCACCTGCACAGGATTGCCTCCTCAACTGATCAAAATGTAGCTGGGCGAGGGATAGGGGAAGGAGACATTGTATCTCCTTGTCTCTGACCGAGTTATGGATTAATTCTACAGGGTGCTGTGATGCCTTCCCTGCTGAGGTATTGATGTGGGGGGAGGCATTGCAGCACCCTGCAGAATTAACCCCTATTTCAGTCAGGGGAAAGGAGAGCAAAGTCTCCTTTCCTTATCCCTCTCCCAGCTACATGTTTAATTAGGGTTTTAAAACCCTAATATAAACCTGTCTTATATTAGGGCAGGTGTGAGGAATCTTTGACTCTCCAGATGTTTCTGAGCTACAAGTCCCATCATCACTGGCCACTGAGGCTTTGGAAACAGATGTTTTAGAAATGTTATAAACAAATATGCTAATTTTCATCCATACATATAAGTTAGCATATGGAAAAATGTTCTCTTTTTGGTGATGTACTACCTATTTCGGGCAGGGGACTTGATCTGTGCCACCTGACAAAGTGGGACCCCATCAAAAGTGACTCCTACAGCAAGTCTGGGCCACCTCACTAGTCACTACCCTCTACTTGTGAGGCAGATGTTTGGGAGCCTGGCACACACACACACACACACACACACACACGGCACGTTTTGATCTAGAAACCCCCAAACACTTTTGAACCATGGTACTTGAATGGCTGCCTTTTCCAGGCTGCACTATTGAACAAGGTGGGTAGTATTTGGTGACAAGGTCTTTAAGTTGTGCCTAGGGATGGAATGACCTGTCATTTCTCCCAGTTTCTCATTCTCATCTCAAATGCGGTTCTCCACATTTCTGCTGCATTTTGTGATTTTTTTAAAAAAAAATTCTCATAAAAATTCTTCATGAATTTCTCCTAATAAATACCCTTTTATGCAATTTTGACTAATGTATACATTTTTGCAAGCAATTTATCCTAATATAATGCATTTTTTGTATGTTATTTTCAGCAACGTATTTATTTTGTACACACTTTCCCCCTAATATATGCACTTTTGTACACATTGCTTGGTTGGATAACTGCATCACAACATTCAGATAAGTGTGACTTTCAAAGGATGGCTGTGTTTCGGTTCTCATATTGTTTTGGAAAATGCAGATTTGATCAATCTGTTACACTAGAACTAAAGTTCGTTCCCGCTGGTTGAGAAAACCCAATCACTCCAACAACAGAGACTCAAAATAGCAACCAAGGCCCTTTTATTACCTATACGTTTTGCAAAGCGGAGAGCTCACAATAGACTTATGTCAGTTCTGTGAGGTCTGAAACATTCATGATTTTACATGAATCCAAGAAGTTGGCAATACACACAAATTCCGAAGGTGGGGGTAGTCATGCTCTGTACTGCAGATAAGAAATGAAGCTGCGAGCTTGTTCATTTGTTTGATACTTTTCAGTTTGCTGAGTCCTAGCAAATGGTCAATGACCTAATGTTGCCAACTTACCAAAGGTCACTTGTTAATATCCTTCTGCATGTATTGTCAGCATTTCTATCAATCAATCATCTATTTTTATAACAAATCCAGCTTGAAATGCAAACTGAATTGAATTTCTCCTCCATACCAGTTGTGGCACCCTATTAGGGGAAAATTTCAGCTCCTGGCAGGATTGTGTGGCACAGTCCTTATTGCGGCTGTTTTTTACAGTGGCAGGTGAAAACCTTTTTTTTATTTGTCCAGAACTTTTAGATTATTTAAATATGTTGGTGTCATTTGTATGCCAGTATTTTTTTTTTAAAAAAAACCCTGTTATTATCTTCTTGTAATTCTCTTTGGTTTTGTGAGCTTCCGCAACAGCTTCAACTGAAGGTGTGGCTCGGTATGGTATGGTATGGTATGGTATGGTATGCCACTTTTTGTCCCCAAATCCCCAAAGACATGAACAAGATAGTAATGCAAAACAAATATACAAAAAAGTACAGTAAATCCATCAAAACAATTAAAAATCTCAAAATACCCATCACCACACCATCAATAAAAAAAATCTCAAAATACCATCAATCATATTGGTTAAATGTGTTATAAATGTTTTAAATCAATAAATTATCCTTTGCAAGGAAATCTGAGTTCAAGAGTGTTCTTGAAAATTATTTCCCCTCCCCAGTTGATTTGCCTCTCCCCTCTTCTCTCCTTTTCTTTCCTCAAATCTCCCATTCGGGCATGTGGATCTCTTTATTTGCTCTTGCACGGTGACACTGGTCAAGCCTGAATGCTGTACAGGAAGCCTATCTGGAAAGCGTCATGTTGCATTTCCAGTCTAGAGACCTTCATGTTCCCTGAAAGGATAGAGATTGTGCATGGTAAATGTAGTTCCATTTAGGAGATGCCACCCTTGATAGCTTGCCATCCAGCTGATTATTATTCTGCAGGTGTAATGGAGGAGGGGAGCAGTAGGAATGCAGACTGGGAAGCCTTTGCAACATGCAGGAGTGTCTCTTTGGGACTACTCTCTCTCTCTCTCTCTCTCTCTCTCTCTCTGTGGGTGTGTGCGCGTGCGTGCGTGCGTGGGTGTTAATGAGAGGGTTGTACATCTCATTGCTTACCTAGGCCAAGCTTATAATTTTAATAAGCAGAGCTGAAACCGACATGAAGCCATTTCTTGCAGCTCGATTTGCCAACCTGGCATGCCAGGCTGGATAGAGAGAGTGCAAGACATCCTGTAGTGTGCAGTACTGTGTAGAGTGGCCAGCAACACCTTTGGCAATGGTGCAATGTGGCAATGGCAAGATATGTTAATGCAAAGACACGTCCTTGCTCGTCCCCGAGGATTAATTCATATAGAGGATCTTCCATGTGACCCACCCACCTCTCAGATACAGCTGAGTATCAGAAGCAATTTAAATGATCATAGCAGCTGGAAAATACACCCCAGCATTAAGCTCAGTTTGTGAAGGAGGGGCTGGACCACAAGTTTGATTCTTTGAGCAAAATACATCCCTAGGCATGGTTGAGGACATTGCTTTGAACACTGATGTTTCCAAGATTTGGAATATGGATTGGCCTGCTCACGATGTATACCGTGCATTCCAAACTGGATGCCTATCCCTTGATCTTCTCTTGTTCAGATTACAGTCCAAGCTGGAAACCAAATTCTTGCAGTTGTGCCTCTGAACTTCTGCCATCTGCCCACTCATTTGGCTGCTGGCACTGCCATGCCTTCCCCTGACCTTGTACCAGACACAGATGAACCAGACGTCCAGCAGGTCAAGGACCTTGAAGAACAGGTGCCCCTGCCCCGAGTCCAATACTGAGGATTCCCTCTGGATTGATTCCTGATGAAAAACCCTGGGATTGTCAGCGGAGGAGGTGGAGCCCTCCCTCCCAGTCCTTGAGCACTTGTGCCAAAAGCTTCAGATCCAGGCCAACAACACAGTCTACATCTATGGACCCAGAGTCATGGGATTGCTTGGGAGTAAGGAGTCTACTCATGAGTAAGCAATCCCCAACACTCCTTTACTGCCAGCAGCTATGGTTAGGGTGTGACTTCAGGCCTTCTGAACTCCCTGTGATACTGACCTTGGACTGTCATGGGTTCCCCCAAAGCATCATGCTTTGTATGTAGTTTGTGAAGGGTGCTGACAGTTGTTAGGAGATCCCTATTCCCCTCACAGGGCTATGCTTCCCAGTGTTCCCTGAAAAGAGGGATGGATTCTTAAACACTCCAGGAATTGTAGCTGTGTGGGGCATATAGGAGGTCTCCTAACAGTTCTCGGCACACTTTACAAGCTACAATTCCCATGATACTTTGGGGAAAGCCACAACAGTTTAAACTGGGATAATACTGTCTTAAATGGATGGTGGCATGAGTGAGACCGTTGGATATGATTTGCTCTAGTTGTGTGTCTGGGGAAGATGAGGCGTTGATGATCTCCCTGCATGACAAGCCATTGAACTGTCTATCTTCTCTTGGGGAAGCCTTGCTTTGGACTGACCAGAAAAGATCAGGTCTCCCACCTGGACATTGGGGTACTGGCCATCCCCTTTGTTGAAAGATGTACTTTAGTTTGCAGCAAGCAATCATTCCATGGCATTTATTATATCCCCTATTGTGGTTGAAGCCTCGTGGCAAATCATGTTGAATTATTCTGATTGAAGCCTTGTGGCATTTCGTTTTGCTTTGTACTCAATAAAATTGAGCTGTACCTTTTTCCTTCTTTTTGAGGTTGAGATTTCTGTTTCTGCTTAAACTGTCTGTATAATACCGATAAACCCTCTCACTGCCTGTGTCTGTGCTTCCAGGCATGTTTAGCTGTTCCCAGTATAAATCAGCTGGGCAGCCAAGATGCATGATCTATGCACCAAGAGAGAAGGTTTAAATGCTGTAAACTTGTGCAATGAGATGGGGAATGTGGGGTGCTAGAGGGGGTGAAGTTGTGGGTGAGCGTGCACCTGAGGGAGAGAAGTGTATGTGAGAGTGGGGGGGGGGCTTTCTCCAACAAATGCCACATTGATTATTTTGATAGACCCATCCTATTGCACTGAGCTTCCATAACTCATAATTAAATAATAATTAGTAGCCACTCAGAGTTTGCAGCATGTGGCTGAGGAACTAACTGATAAAAGAATATGATTCACCTTCTCAATTTCTTGTAAAAAGAAAAATATGTATATCAGAATGATTATATTGACTTCTCATTGCTATCCTTACTTTGCTGTACAGTAATTACCATATGACAAAATTGCTTGCTAAAATATTGGGGGGATGGGTGTGCATGCTGAAATGCTGATGGATTTTTATAAAGCCGTTTTTTATTTTTATTTTTTAAAAAAGCAAACTGATGCACCAATGCAGAAAACTAAACTTAAGATGGGGGAGAGAGGATGAGAAACTGAAATTGATTGATTCGTTCATTCCCATCCAGTGAGCGCTTAGTGTAGGTTCTGCAGATGGACTCAACCAGTTTCAGATAAAGCTCCCTAACAGACTTTGTAACAGAGAAAGGGAGTCAATAAATTTATTTTATTTATTTTTATTTGTTGAATTTCTATACCGCCCGACTAGCATAGCTCTCTGGGCGGTGTACAACAGAAAAGTATAAATATACACAATAAAATCCTATAATTCAATACAAAAACATATAAATAAAAATCCACAAATCTGAATCAATTTAAACATATTTAAGGACCAAAAGACTAAAATGCCTGAGAATAGAGGAAGGTTTTGACTTGGCGCCGAAAAGATAACAACGTCGGCGCCAAGCGCACCTCATCAGGGAGACTATTCCACAGTTCAGGGGCCGCCACTGAGAAGGCCCTAGTTCTTGTTACCATCCTCCGAGCCTCCCTATGAGTTGGAACTCGGAGGAGGGCCTTCGATGTTGAACGTAGTGTACGGGCAGGTTCAGATCGGGAGAGGCGTTCCAGCAGGTATTGTGGTCCCGCACCGTATAAGGCTTTATAGGTTAAAACCACCACTTTGAATCTGGCCTGGAAGCATATTGGTAGCCAGTGCAAGTGGGCCAGAACAGGTGTTATATGTTCAGACCGCCTGGTCTTCGTTATCAGTCTGGCCGCCGCATTCTGCACAAGCTGTAGCTTCCGAACTACAAAGGCAGCCCTACGTAGAGCGCATTGCAGTAATCCAATCGAGAGGTTACCAGAGCATGGACAACTGAGGTGAGGTCCTCCCTGTCCAGATAGGGGCTGGGCCACCTATCTAACGTGGTAGAACGCATTCCGTGCCACCGAGGCTACTTGAGCCTCAAGTGACAGGGAAGGATCTAAAATTACTCCCAGACTACGAACCCGCTCCTTCAGGGGGAGTGTAACCCCGTCCAGAACAGGGTGGATATCCACCATCTGATCAGAGAAACCTCCCACCAACAGCATCTCAGTCTTGTCTGGACTGAGCCTCAGTTTGTTAGCTCTCATCCAGTCCATTATCGCAGCCAGGCAACGGTTCAGCACATTGACAGCCTCACCTGAAGAGGATGAAAAGGAGAAGTAGAGCTGCGTGTCATCAGCATACTGATGGCAACGCACTCCAAAACTCCTGATGACCGCACCCAACGGCTTCATGTAGATGTTAAAAAGCATGGGAGACAGAACTGACCCCTGCGGGACTCCACATTGTAGAGCCCACGGTGTCGAGCAATGTTCCCCAAGCACTACCTTCTGGAGACGACCCGCCAAGTAGGAGCGGAACCACTGCCAAGCAGTACCTCCAACTCCCAACTCCAAGAGCCTCTCCAGAAGGATACCATGGTCGATGGTATCAAAAGCCGCTGAGAGATCAAGGAGTATCAACAGAGTTACACTCCCTCCGTCCTTCTCCCGACATAGGTCATCATACAGGGTGACCAAGGCTGTCTCAGTGCCGAAACCGGGCCTAAAACCCGATTGAAATGGATCTAGATAATCAGTTTCATCCAACAGTGCCTGGAGCTGGCCGGCAACCACTCGTCCCAAGATCTTGCCCAGAAATGGAACATTCGCGACTGGTCTATAGCTATTAAGATCTTCTGGGTCCAAGGAGGATTTTTTCAGAAGCAGTCTCACTACCGCCTCTTTCAGACGGCCAGGGACCGCTCCCTCTCGTAAAGAGGCATTTATCACTTCCCTGTTCCAGCCGGCTGTTCCATCCCTGCTAGTTTTTATAAGCGAAGAGGGGCAAGGATCTAGTGCAGAAGTGGTTGCACGTACCTGTCCAAGCACCTTGTCCACGTCCTCAAGCTGAACCAACTGAAACTCATCCAATAAAACATGACAAGACTGTGCTTCGGACACCTCATTTGGATCAACTGCTGTAAGCTGGGAGTCTAAGTCCCGATGGGCACAAATGGGCACAATTGTTCAACTTTCAGTCAATATTCCTCCTTTTGAAACTGAGAAAACAGACTGGGTTTGTTGTTGTTGTTGTTGACACTTGGTATAGGTAACAAAAGATCAGCCTTCCAGGACTGAAACAAATTGCTAGCAAGAACAAAAACAGAACCAGAAAAATATGGTCTCTTTCACCAAAGCACAGCCTCACCATAATTCAATCTACAAGAGCTTCCTCTATTAACATTTTAAGGCTGCAAGACATTGCAATGAAGGGCTTAACATCTTGCCCTTTCCCAGGGCCATTTCACACATCAGGAGTACAATTCATCTGAAGTTCAGTACTCTTAGGTAGGAATGGGTGAGAATTCCACTGAATTTGGATTTAGCACTGGATTTTTCAATGGTCCACACAGTTTCCATTTTTGCAGAGCAAGCCTGTTTGCTCCAAACTTCAGTGGCTTTCCTCTGCCACCAGATTCCCCCCCCCTCAAATATTCCTTCGAATATATTATTTTATTTTCTTTGCTCACACTACAGGTCTCTCTCTCTCTCTATGCCACACTCTTCCACTCAAATAATCCAAGTTCCATGCGGAAGGAAGAAAGTCAAGTCTCACCTACATAAAGGACTCAGGGTTTGCCAAGGAGGAGGAGGAGGGGGACACTGAAAGCTGCTTTTCTCCTTTCCTTTCCAAAAGGAAAATGGCCAGTTTCTGCTAATGTGAAAACTGACCAGCCTCAGTCACAGTGAAGGAGGTGGCAGCAAAGCTGTTTTCCTTTATCAATATTTTATTTCCAATTTACTTTCATTTATCGATATTTCTTTTCAAAATATCAATATTTTGAAATAAAATATTGACAATAGCAATATTTTTGGGGAGAGAAAAAGATTGGACTGGTAAAAGCAGTGGATAGTAGACAAAGAATAAACTTGAATCAATACTGCCTGTTAGGTCAACGGAATGGTTTTGAAGCGGCACTGGCCAACGGATTCCGTCCCTACTCTTAAATCCCATTGATTTCCATGTGAAAGGTTTAGGCTGCAAATCTATATACCAGTGGATGGGGTAACATCTGGCCTACCAGATGTTGTTGTACTGCAATTCCCATTGTCCCTGACCATTGGCCACACTGGCTGGAAAGGATAGGAGCAGGAGTCCAGCACCATCTGGAGAATCACAGGTTCCCCATCCCTGCTATACATATGTGTCTGGGAGTAAGCCTCCCTGAACTCAAGTGAGTGTACATCTAAGTAGACATGCATGGAATTGCACTGTGTTAAGCACATGCTTAACTCTCCCACTGACATCAATAAGACTTTAAAGTGACGTATTCCAATTTTAAATGTACATCTAAAAATATAGCACATTAATGGAATCAATACATGCATTTGCAAATGTACAGTATATCATATGACCTAAGACTGGCATCAGCAAACTGCCAACAATATGCTCTTTGAGACATGCAGGTTTGCTCCAGCACGATGTGTGCGAGAACCCTGTCACTATATGTCCTTGGGGGAAAGTGCATGCACAGAAGGAACATGCTGAGCCTTTAGCTCAGAGTTGCAGTGGACTCAGACCATATTAAACATATACCAGGGATGGAATTATTAATCAGATAACAGTCCAAAGCTTTGAATGAAAGAACATTCAATTCATTACAAAAGACAAACATCCTCAGAAATGCTTTTGTCTTTGGGTATTTTTTAAAAGACCATAT
This sequence comes from Rhineura floridana, assembly GCF_030035675.1. Taxonomy (NCBI): domain Eukaryota; kingdom Metazoa; phylum Chordata; class Lepidosauria; order Squamata; family Rhineuridae; genus Rhineura; species Rhineura floridana. Next base: position 16,645,244 of record NC_084495.1, on the reverse strand, counting down.
AGGCCGTGGGAAGAGTTGTGTCTAACTCTGTCAAGATGAATTGGGCCTGATCAAATTCTTATTTTACTGTCTCTGTGATTTTTGTTCACATTGGGGGATGGACATCTACCTGCTTTTGATCTGAAATACTGACAAAACTGAGAAGAATAGCAATCAAATGGAGACAGTCTCTAGTAGGCAGTGGAGTGGGGTGAGACAATATTCAAGAGTTATTTTTCATCTTCTGCAGGTGAATGATTTTTTTCCCCAGCAATGACCTCATCTAAGAACTTATGTAAATTCCCACCATTACTTGTTGGAGCTGTGCCTTATCTAAATGGCTGTAATACTACACAACCTGACAAAGCACCGTGGCTACGATCCAAAAACCAAGAACTTGTCAAACTTTTTAGTTATTGAATTGTTAAAAGCCATCAGAGTCTCCCCACATTTTACTGCTGCCATTACTGAACATTAATTTGTTACAATGAAATGCATCATCTAAAAGTGATTTCTACTGGTCTAGGGAGCAGCATAGGTCAGTTTGAAGCATATTATGTAGCCTAACACTCCTGGGATATGTTAACATACAGCTACCTGAGGTTCTCTGACTAATATTGAGTATTATATCAATTATTCTTAACATTGCCTCTGCAAAATTGCCTGGTATTAATATCCACATATCATTACTTTTCAGAAAAGCAAATCTGAAAATGGATTGTGGTTCAGTGGCATGCTTTGCAAGCAGAAGGTTCCCAGTTCAGACCCTGGAATCTCTAGGTTAGAAATTTGATTTTGTTTTGCATTTTAATGAGAAGCTATCTAATTTGCATTTCTCCGACCAACACATGAACCAAAATACAGCTATCCTTTGAAACTCACACGTCTCTGGATTTTGTGATGCAGTTTTCCAACCAACCAGTTTGTACATTGTCTGCTGCCTGTGGTTGCCACCTCACTCTGCCTAATGACAGAGCTGGTCCTGCAGCTATTTATGTTCATGTGAAAATCATGGGTTTGTGCTGGGCTTAAGAGAAATGGCTGAGGACTGAGCCATATTTGGTTTCTGTCTCCAAGGCTTCAGTCCCCTAGTAAGTGTGTGTGTGGCACAGGGCCAAACTGTGCAATACTTTCTGATTGCTCTCCTTCAGTGAATAAGAGTGAGAGCATACCTCCCCTCTCCAACCACTTAATATGCCTGCCCTATGTCCAACATCACCAGCCATTCAAACACGGGGCAGTTTACTTGAAAGATCATCTTACCCCATATGTGCCCACTTGACCGCTTCAGTCTGTGGACTGGCACTTTTACAAGTGCCACATAATGCTCATTTCATGCTTGCAAGAAATAGGTTCTTCAGTGTGGCAGCACTTATACTTTGGAACTCCTTGCCCATTGATATTAGGTAGGTGCCTTCACTGTATAGGTTTCAGCACCTGCTAAAAGCCTTTGTGTTTACATAAGCCTACCGAGATTTATAATTTTAACATGTTTAGACGTATTTATCTTTAATATGTAGGCTGTGTCCAACTTTTTCTGTCCGCTAGCACAAAGGTTCTTGCACTAGTACAGTGGTTCCTAAACTTTTTTGCCCACTTGAAAAAAACTGATGGTCTTGGCAGACCACTTAATTATTTTTTTTCTGGCTGTTGCAGCTATTGTCATGTGCTGTGCTTAGATGATCCTTAAATGAATTTTTATTGCTCCTTTCATTTCTTATATTGTGCTTTATTACAATTTGCATTCCGTACAATTCAAACTGTAATTCAACAAAATGCAACATAAGAAATAAAAGAAGCAATAAAATGCAATTAAAATATTAAATATTTTAAATATTAAAATGCAATATGCTATTGGATGAAACTGATTATCTAGATCCATTTCAATCGGGTTTTAGGCCCGGTTTTGGCACTGAGACAGCCTTGGTCGCCCTGTACGATGACCTATGTCGGGAAAAAGACAGAGGGAGTGTAACTCTGTTGATTCTCCTTGATCTCTCAGCGGCTTTTGATACCATCGACCATGGTATCCTTCTGGAGAGGCTCGTGGAGTTGGGAGTTGGAGGTACTGCTTGGCAGTGGTTCCGCTCCTACTTGGCGGGTCGTCTCCAGAAGGTAGTGCTTGGGGAACATTGCTCGACACCGCGGGCTCTCCAATATGGGGTCCCGCAGGGGTCAGTTTTGTCCCCCCTGCTTTTTAATATCTACATGAAGCCGTTGGGAGAGGTCATCAGGAGTTTTGGAGTGCGTTGTCATCAGTATGCTGATGACACGCAGCTCTACTTCTCCTTTTCATCTTCTTCAGGTGAGGCTGTCAATTTGCTGAACCGTTGCCTGGCCTCGACAATGGACTGGATGAGAGTTAACAAACTGAAGCTCAATCCAGACAAGACTGAGATGCTGTTGGTGGACGGGTTCTCTGATCGGATGGTGGATATATACCCTGTCCTGGACGGGGTTACACTCCCCCTAAAGGACCGGGTTCGTAGTCTGGGAGTCTTTTTAGACTCTTCCCTCTCACTTGAGGCTCAAGTAGCCTCGGTGGTTAGGAATGCGTTTTACCAACTTCGGTTGGTAGCCCAGCTACGTCCCTATTTGAGTAAAGAGGACCTTACATCAGTGGTACATGCTCTGGTAACCTCACGTTTGGATTACTGTAATGCGCTTTACGTAGGGCTACCTTTGAAGACAGTTCGGAAGCTACAACTAGTACAAAATGCGGCGGCCAGATTGCTGACAAGGACCAAGCGGTCCGAGCATATAACACCTGTTCTGGCCAGCTTGCACTGGTTGCCAATATGTTTCCGGGCTAGATTCAAAGTGTTGGTATTAACCTATAAAGCCTTATACGGTGCGGGACCACGATACCTTGCGGAACGCCTCTTCCGATATGAACCGGCCCGTGCACTACGTTCTGCTACGAAGGCCCTTCTCTGGGTTCCAACTCACAGGGAGGCCCGGAGGGTGATGACAAGATCTAGGGCCTTCTCAGTGGTGGCCCCCAAACTATGGAACAGTCTCCCTGAGGAAGTACGCCTGGCGCCGACTCTGCTCTCCTTCCGGCGCCAGGTCAAAACCTTCCTATTCTCTGAAGCATTTTAAGTTACACTGATTTAATTTTAAAAATGTTTATTGTGTTGGATTGTTGCTTGTATTTTAGTATTGTTTTGTTATTTATTGTATTTTTATGCTGTTTTATGTTCACCGCCCAGAGAGCTATTGCTAGTCGGGCGGTATATAAATTTAATAAATAAATAAATAATAAATAAATAAATATGAATATTGCGGACATGCTGCGGACCACCTGGATGACGCTTGCGGACCATTGTTTGGGAACTCTTGCACTAGTAGATGGGTGAGTTTTAATGTTGTGTAACAGAGGGATCCAACACAACACATATGCTAGTAGAAACCCATTGCATAGGTTACCAGCAACCAGCTTGTGCATTATCTGGTGCAATAACATTCCACGGCAGTGAAGCACTTTGCCAGCAGAACAAGTATGCAGCTAAGTGACTTTAACTCAGCACTACATTGCTAAATGTTATGTTGACTTGTTTTTAATATTCACTTTTATTGGTGTTTGCTAATGAATGTTTTATATTTTATGTAAACTGCCTAGAGTCCTTTGTTGAGCTGTATATAAAACTTTTTTAAATAAATAACATAAATGTTCCAATGGAGGAGAAGCAAGTACAATCCAACACACGCAGCCTCTTCATGGACAATTCCACAGTTTGGTCTTGGAAAACCCTGTTTGAAAAGAGCCTGCACACCATGGACTGTGCGTGCAGAGTTGCCCTTTAAACATTTCATCTTCCCATGAACAACCAAGTGCTATTGGAGACAGAACAGTTGTGCCAGGTGGCTAGGGAGGTAAGACACACTCTCACTCCCCACCATGCATAACAGAGGTCAGGGAAAGAATTATCTAGGGCCAGCCCTACCCCCGAGTGGAGAGAGGCAGCTGCTTTACATGGCAGTTGCTGGGGGGGGGATGATCAGTGGTGATGAGTAGGAATGGGGGGGATTTGTTTAGTTCATATTCAAAACCAAATTTATCAAATTCGCACTTTCCGAAACAATATGAGAACCAAACCACAGCCGTCCTTTGAAACTCGCACATCCAAATTTTGCACTGCAGTTCTTCAATCAAACAGTATTTACAAAATGCATATATTAGGAAAAAGTGTGCACAAAATGAAAATATTGGTGGAAATATCGTACAAAATGCATTATATTAGGATAAATTGCTTGCAAGCAATGTGTACGTTAGTCAAAGCTATATACAAAAATGGGTGTATTAGGAGAAATTTGCTCTAAACTGAAATTTGCAAGTTGTTGCAGAAATGTGGAGAACTGAATTTAAAAAATGAAAAACTAAGAGAACCAAAATTGACAGCTCATTCCATCCCTAGTGGTGAGGCATTAGCACAAAGTTATATTCTCCAGGTGGCCTCCTAAGCTAGCCTGCTGTCTTCAGATGCAGTGGAGAATGATTTCCCTTTGCTAGTGTTGAAGGAAGATTCAAGTACCAGTCCAGTCTGCTCCAGCACATGACCTGTGGGAAGTGTCATCTTGTCTTTCTCATCTGGTAGGGATGGATGAGTCTGTCAATTGCAGTTTCTCATTTTTCCAGTCTTAAGTTGAGTTCAACACATTTCTACATCAGTTTGTGAAGTTTTTAAAGTCCTCATGAAAATTCATCAGCGTTCATCATGCAGCAATGCACATTCCTCCTAATACACACATTTTTCTATGCCATTTTGCCTAATGTATGAATTTTTGCAAGCAATTTCTCCTAATATAATCCATTTCTCTGTGTTATTTTTTTCTTATTTATGCATTTTTCCACACTTTCCTCTAAAATATATACACACAATCTACATACAATATTTTTACACACATTATTTGGTTGGAGAAATGCCTCACAAAATTCAGTGTACATTTTCAGAGAGCTGCATTTTGGTTCACATATTGTTTCAGAAAGTATGAAATAGAGAAGTTCGATTTTAATCTCAATTTCTCCCCTCTCCCTAGTCTTGGGTAGAAAAATGCTTTGGGCCAGCTCCATCTGATCCAATCCTGAGTTTACCCACTTCTGAAGAAATCAGAGAGCAAGAAAGGAATCCAAGAAACATCTATTTATATTTTACCTTTCCCTTCTGCTTTTAAAACTCCTCTGCTTTTAACTCATTAATAAACTTGCACAGAATGAAGCATTCACTCCAGCCATGTACAACTTTTCAGGGACTATTTTTTCCATAACTTGTTATGACTCCCTTTGTTAGGGCCAAATAGAGCTCCTCAAAGTAACCACAAGCCATGGGGGGAGAGCAGGTTTAAGAGCTGAGGCTACCCTAGTTGCCCCAGTTATGGTTTTTAATTCCTCTAGCTAATCTGGGCATCAAGCCTTTGGGTGAAAGTGTATAGGCAGGGTCTTATGTAAGAAGAAAAAGTGGCTGAAAGCTGATGCTCCTCAACAGAACTCTTCTTTAAAATAAAAGAAATAGTTTTATTATCTGTTGATTCTCCTTGATCTCTCAGCGGCTTTTGATACCATTGACCGTTTTTCCTTCTGGGATGACTGGCTGAGTTGGGAGTGGGAGGTACTGCATGGCAGTGGTTCTGCTCCTACTTGGTGGATCGATTCCAGAAGGTGGTGCTTGGGGAACACTGCTCAGCCCCTTGGATTCTCCAGTATGGGGTTCCACAGGGGTTAGTTCTGTCCCCCATGTTGTTCAACATCTACATGAAACCATTAGGTGCGGTCATCTGGAGTTTTGGAGTGTGTTGCCATCAGTACACTGATGACACACAACTCCACTTCTCCTTTTCATCTTCGTCAGGTGAGGCTGTCAACGTGCTGAACCAATGCCTGGCTACAACAACGGACTGGATGAGGGCTAATAAACTGGGGCTCAATCTAGACAAGAATGAGATGCTGTTAGTGGGTGGTTCTTCTGACCAGATGGTGGATGTCCAACCTGTTCTGAATGTGGTTGCACATTCCCCGATGGAACAGGTTCATAGTTTGGGGGTTCTCCTAGAACCATCTCTGTCACTTGAGGCTCAGATAGCCTCGGTGACATGAAGTTCCTTCTATCAACTTCAGTTGGTGGCCCAGCTATGCCCCTATCTGGGATAGCCTGGCTTCAGTTGTCCATGCTCTGGTAACCTCCAAATTAGATTACTGCAATGTGCTCTACGTGGGGCTGCCTTTGAAGACAGTTTGGAAACTGCAGCTTGTGCAAAATGCAGCAGCCAGATTGGTAACAGGGACCAGACAGTTTGAATGTATAAAACTGATTCTGGCCTGCTTGCATTGGCTGCCTATATGTTTCCAAGCCCAAGTTAAGGTGCTGGTTTTACCTATAAAGCCTTACATGGCTTGGGACCACAATACCTGATGGAATGCCTCTCCCAACATGAACCCACCTATACATTATGCTCAACACCAAAGGCCCTCCTCCAGGTGCCTATGCCAAGGGAAGCTTGGAGGATGGCAACAAGGGAAAGGGCCTTTTCAGTGGTGGCCCCCAAATTATGGAATGATCTCCCCGATAAAGTTTGCCCGGCACCAATATTGTTATCTTTTCGGCACCAAATCAAGACATTCCTTTTCTCCCAGGCATTCTAACAGCATGTGCTGAGCTCTGACCCCAGGTCTTTTACCTGGTTTATCTGTGCTTCATGGCTTTAAACTTTGTATGGTTTTTAAAACTTTGTATGGTTTTAAAAATTGTATGTTTGTTTTTAATGTTCAATGTTTTTAATTTTTGTAAACTGCCCAGAGAGCTTTGGCTATGGAGTGGTATATAAATAAATAAATAAATAAATAAATAAATAACCAAGAGAAAACAGGCAAAACTTGCTTAAAGGGAAAGATATTTCAAAATTCGGCTACACAGCAAACGTGCATGTTTTGAGCTTGCTATGCTTAAATTACTCCACTTAAGCAAAGGTGGGCATGGTCAATTAAAAACATAGAGCACACCTAGAATTTTGCTATAATATATTTCACCTCCGACACTTGTGCAAACTGAGACACTCCTCATGTCCATTGGAAACTCTTCTGCAGAACAGTCAGTGCCATTATTCCACAATTGTTTTTGGAGCTTTTTTTTAGTGTTGCAAAGTGTTGCTGTACTTCATATATTCACAGAAACAGAAGCAAAAGAGTGACTTACTACAGAAACTTCACTAAAATTGAAAAGTAAATCAAACATATTTAAAGTGACTATCAGAATGATATGAACTGTTAATATAGTTGCTTCCTCCCTGCTAAAACAAGATCAGCAGAGCAGATGTCTTGTTTCTGTTATTCGGGCTGACTGCAGGTGTTGCCACCGCTCACCATATGCTCAGAAATTCTTCCAAGCTCCACAGGAAGTGGATTGGACTGTGAAAGACCAACCTAAATTGTGTTTGCATTTTGACAAATTTGTAGGGCAGTACAATATCTCAGAGAGGAGGTCAGGTCTCCTGCTCCCCTGGTGCATTCACTATAGCTGCCCAATTTCCCTGCTTTTAAAAGTTTGATAGAAATATCTGTTGGCTATAGGTACATTCTTAAACAGCAAGGTTTTTTGCCTATTAGTGATAAATACTACATCATGACATAGTGCCATCCTGAGGGTCATTTGGAGGAGGGATCATGGTAATCACTGGTAATCTCCCATCTTTTTTTCTCTGAGAATGCCCCTTGAATGAAGTGATGTGGTGGCATAGCGTCAGTCCAGGACTATTTGGAGAATTAAACATGATTTCACCAAAATTTCCCTTTAGGTGAAAATAGGTGTCCTTGTTTATCAATGAAATGTGTGGATCTGTTGTTCCTTAAAACAGCCTGCCACCTAACACAATATTAAAACATACCAAACAAGAAAAAAAATCATGAAAGGTGGTTTCTTTTACAATAATTGTTGCTAGGCATGGCACAGCTGTTAGGTACATGAACTTCCTTGGTTATCTCTAACTTGGAGCAATTCATCATTTCTTATTGGAAATAAGTCAATAATGCAGAAAGAATGGGATCTTCAGTACGTTTACTGCAAATGACCTAGGGGATTATGACAATATTACCTTGTCATGAACAATTCACCTAGGAAGTTCAGCTTAACATCAAGAATCAGTGGCAAATTAAGTACCATTTATCAGTAAATGTTGTTGCTCCCAATGCTCACGGTATTTTTATCTCTCTAGATCAGGGAAGGAGAATCTATGGTCCTCCAGATGTTGCTGGAAATCAGCTTCCATTTTCCCTGACCACTGGCTGTACTGGCTAAGAGCCTTTGCTGTAGAATCTTGAGCATTACTTTACTTGTATGGGATATTAACGCAATAGTTTGATAATTACTGCATTCCCTGGGATCCCCTTTCTTTGGAATTGGGATGTATATTGAACGCTTCCAGTCTGTGGGCCATTGTTTAGTTTTCTATATTTCTTGACAATTTTTTTGTCAAAATTTGGACAGTTTCAGTCTCACTAATCTTATGATTGCTTTGTCCTTCTTCTTTAGCTTTATTCTGATTTTTGATATTACCTGTTCATGATCTGTACCACAGTCTGATTCTGGTCTTGTTTTTGCAGAAAGTATGGAACTTCTCCATCTTTTGCTACCAATTATATAATCAATTTGATTCCTATATTGACCATTTGGTGATGTCCACATGTACAGTTGTCTTTTCGGTTGCTCAAAAAATGTGTTTTCAAGAAACAAATTATTTTGTTCACAGAATTCAATAAGTCTTTCTCCTGCTTAATTTCTATCTCCTAAGTCCCATTTCCCCACAAGTATGGTATGGTCTATTTTTACAATTCTTATAATTTAAGTATGGTCTATTTAATTCATCCTTTCCCAACTCCATGCCCTCCAATTATTTTGGATGTCACCTCCCATTCACCCCAGCCAGGGATGTGCTAGAATTTCACCAAGTTTGGATTTGGTACCAATGTTCCTGTTAATTCGCTAATTCTCCATTGTTGCAGTTTGGATTTTTATGTAGCAATTTTCTGCAGCTGTTTTCAAAAATGGATTAAAAAAAAATAATCTGCCTCTAAAATATTAAGGTTAAGAACAATACTTTTACTGACATTTTCTTTCAAAATATTGATATTTCCTTCTAAAATCAATATTAATATCAATACTTTTGTGAGGGGGAAAACAGATTATTACATGCAGCGGCTAGCAGACAAAGAATGAACTTAAATCAATACCAGCCCATTAAGCTGATAGAATGCTTTTAATCTAGCACAGACCAACAGATCCCATCTCTAGCCCCAGCCAGGATGGCTGTTCTGGTTGAGGCTGATGGGAGTTGTAGTCTACAGCAGCTGCAGGGCACCAGGTTGGGGAAATACTGATCAACTTATTCATCATCAATCAAGAGATATCAAGAGGTTTTTTTCCTCCATTGCTGTAAGATCCAAATGAAGCACAGGAACTGCAATTAAACTGAGCCTTCTTGGTCCCATCAATTAATACTAAAAACAAAATGAAAAACAAGGAAAACAAAACCATTTCCAAATATACTAAACTGAACTATAAATTCATGTACATTAGCAGCCTGGAAGAGAAAAATGGGTTTTTGACTATGTAAGGACAATACCTAACCCCTTGCCAAGCATAAGACAGTGTAGTTCAAGATTTCAAAAAGTAATGAACACTGCTGGTGGTGAAGAAATGAAAGGTTTATTAGAGCAAAGAGATTCACATTTAGGCCATAAAACACTAAAACAAACTACATAGCTAGCAGTCTCTCTGCCTTCCTCCTCTGTCTTATGCTCTCCTCTGGATGGAAGCCTCTCAACAGCCCACTGGAGATTCTTGCCTGGGAGGAGTTGAGTCTTCAATCTTCTTGATGTTGTTTCTTTATGGTACTTCAAGGCTATGTCAGCCCCCTGGAGGCTTGATCTTTCCTGATGTTATCTTGGGGCTTCTTCAGCCCCTGGAAGCTTAACCTCACTGATTTAGGGGTCCCTTATATAGGGACCTGATATACCCCCTGAGAGGGGCACCTTACACCTATTAGATCATTATCTTCCCATCACCTAGATTGATGGTTTCCCCCTTAGGTGATGTCTCCTGACCTTGCACGCGGTACAGCTTCGGCTTGAGAATGCAGCTGCATTCTCAAGGTTGATTGTTTGTTTTGATTATCAGGCTACTTGTTTACATTAGCCAAGTGAGAACATTTGTAAGCCAATTAACTCATCATCCCTTCAAAGTCTAAGAAAGCCATAAACAATCCCACCTAACAGAGCAAACGCATGGGACAAGCTGCATTGTTTTGGTTAACTGCATATCTCTTCTCACAGGCTTTCTGAGTACAGACAGAGTGGAAATTTCTGTTCCAGCTTCTTCTAAATAATATCACAAAGCCTGTGCTTTGAGCTCTCTAAAATGCAATACATTACAATTACAGTGTGCAAAGCAATAACAGCGTGCATAAGCAATCAACACCCCATAAATCAGGGGTTTGGGGCAATAATTAGGGGACAGAGGCCATTCACATGCCATTTCTACACCTCCTCATTGACATCTAGATTCTTCCAGTGATTGGTAATACAGATTGTTGAAGTAAAATGGTCCATCAGAGAGGATTTTATAGACTGCTCTATGATAAATGTCTGTCCTTTCTCCATAGTGATGGTATCTTCTGACTTCTTAAATATAAAATAATGTAATAATTCATATTGTTCTATCAGCTAGGAGTTGTTTTATTTAGAGTGCTATCCAACTCATATTTACACCGGCTGAGGGGAGTTGGATATGGTGGAGCCCCTGCTGAGCCAGCAAGGTCCCAGCTCCACCAGGCTCCACCACTGGGCTCCACCAGCAGAAGCCCATCAGCCACAGAAGAGCTGGGACCCTGCCTGCTTCACTAGGGGCCACCAGTGAAACCCAGCCCGGCAGAAGGGGTGCTGATGGAAGCTGGCATAAGGCTCCCAAAAAGGGCTTCTGGGGGGTGTCAGAGGAGGTGGTGGAGGGGACTTCTGCAACATCTGACTCCCATTCAGAGCACTCCTGCTGGTCCCAATCTGGGTCAAAATTACTCCAAGAAAAAGGTTGGTCTAAGAAAATAATTATAATGGAAGTCAATGGGAAGCGCTTAGTCGCTGGTAGGGGTATTTGTCAGAGCCCGCTTTTTCTTTTCTGTTTGTGCATGCGGCTCCCAGCTGAGCTGATATTTAGCCAGCCTGGTGGCTACCAAATGGTAAATGGATGCCGTGGAGCTTTCCACCAGCTTCTCCTCTGTGGCATTCCTTCAACCAGCTTCCCATGAGTTTGATTGCTCTGCCCGTTATTCCAAATATGTGTTAATGCCTATGTGTATATATGAAACCCCATAAAGTATTTTTGTATTTTTTAAAAAAAAATTATGGAACAGCAATAAAGTGCTATTATAGCACTTTCTGTCCTAGATTGCTGCAAACTACAACTAGAGCCATTTGTTTGTTGCCATAAAGAGAGGGTGAGAGTAAGGATGAGAGATAATTTAATCTGCAGTTCCTGAAACAATATATAAACCAGAACACAGTTATCCTTGAAAACTTGCACTCCCCAAATTTTTTGATGCATTTCTCTAACCAAACAATGTGTGCTAAACTATGTATATTAGGGGAAAGTGTTCTTAAACACATATATTAATGAAAATAACATATAAGATGCATTATACTAGAGGAAATTGCAAACAAATGTGTATAATAATGTTCATGAGGACTTCCTAAAAATAAATAAATTGCAAATTGATGTAGAAATGTAGCAAACTGAGTTTATGACTAGAATAATGGAAAGCTGAGAGAAACCAGACTGGACAGATTTGTCCATCCATAGTGGGGGTTATGGGGAGAATTTTCCAAAATGGGGATAGGTACCCAGAGCCACTTCTCCCCAACTAATCTCAATCCATGGAAGATTCATATGAGGAAATGTGTTTTCTGAGAAACACTGGGCCCAAACCATTTAAGATGCAATCTAAGCACACTTACCTGGGACTAAGCGCATTTAATCATAGGGGACTTAGTTCTGAAAAACACACACTGGATTAGACTCTAAAGGTTTTCAAGGTGCACTAACAAGAACCTTGAAATCCACCCAGAAACCAATAGGCAGCAAGACTAGCCAAAATTATGGACATCTGTCCCCCATCTACACATCAGTATGCCCACACCCTCCAAAATTACAAAACTCCTAACAGTAAGACCTGTTCAACAGTGGAACAGATAATAGAGGTGGTGGACATTTCTTCGCTGGAGGTATTTTATCAGAATCTGGACAGCTATCTGTCAAGGATGCTATAGTTACATCCTCCATAGCAGATCTTGCATTCAGGAGGGGGTTGGTCTAGATGACCTCCAATGTCCATTTGACCTCTGATTCTTTCTTCACAATTCATGGAATTTTAGTTTTGCCTGGACAGGAACCTCCATATCTGGACATATAAGAAATTTGATTTCTGGCAACATTTGATGATAAGTAGGGAATCTGTCAATTTTGTTTTCTCTCAGTTCCTAATTTTTCCAGTCTTAAGTTAAGTTCTCCACATTTCCACATTAGTTTGGAAAGTCATCATGAAAATTCATCAGCATTTTCATGCAAATGTCTCCTAATATACACATTTTTGTACGCAATTTTTCCCAATATGCATTTTTTGCAAAGCAATTTCCCCTAATATAATTGTTGCTTTCACTAATGTATGCACTCTATGCATGCGTTACTCAGATACATGCATTCTTTGAATACATTGCTTGGTTGGAGAACTACATTGCAAAATTCAGAGAAGTGCAAATTTCGAAGGATGGCTGTGTTTTGGATCGCACTTTGTTCCGGAAAGTGAACATAGGTTTGTCTTTAAATGCAAACTGAATTGAATTTCTCCCCCATCTCTAATTGTAACTCGAGAATCACTTCTTTTCCAGGCACCAACTAATATATTGTAATATGCTTCAAGACTGCACTATTCATGTTGTCTCACCTTCTCCCTAGGATATTTTGAGTTGGATATATTTTTTTAATGTAATCTAATTTTAGATTCTCCCCAACCATGTTCAGCTGAATGGCATTGTTAATGATACTAACAGTTGATGTCTTTATCTTAAAAACTGATTTATCTGGCAAGTGGCATATAATTGGTGGGGAAAATGCCTCTAGATAACACCTACAGAAAGATTAATTGTGTCACTGTGCTTCCCTATAATAATTGTTTACAAGAGCATTTATACATGAGCTGTTGCCCTGGTTCAAAAGAATAACTCATTGGATTGACAGGTTCTCTGCTCTCAAGTATCCCAGTTAATTGCTGTTGCAGCTAGCTGAATAACGCAATTCCACACACACACATCCTCTATACAGCTGGAAACAGGGTTTTTGAATTCCACTATTAGCAAAGATTGCCCCTTCACTGATGGAACATCAACTATGCCTTTCTTTTTGTGATTAAGAATACAGCAGATTTCATGTAAATGTCTTTATGTATCCAGTTTCCTTTGTTTTACAAGTACAAACCATTAGGTTGTAGCCAACTAAATTCCATTCAGAGTAGACCCATTGAAATTAATGGAACTAAGTTAGCAGGCTGTCATCAAAAGGTGATCTGCAAACTCTTTTCTGTTCACTCTCTTATTCACATCAATAAAAAGATTTAATAGTCCCGTGTCCTGTCAACCTGACCTAAACAAATCCTGTTAAACATAAAAAAGCCTAAAAAGTAAAACTGCACAAATACTTTACAAATGGAGAGTTTCTTTAAGTAACAGATTTATAACTTTTATTCCATAATAATGTGGGCTGTGCTTTAAAAATTAGAAGGGGGATGGGAACCAAACAACACCACATATAGTAATGCACAAAAATAACAGGAGGAATTCTCAAAGTTTGCTTCCCTGGAGCCAACAACCAAGAATGGTGCCAGAAAGCATCTCTGACTTGTTCTGTCTCATTTTGGCTGACTCTATTTTCATTCCATACTTAACTGTATTAACAGCAGTTCACTTTAATTAAAGGCCATGTAAATGTTTTCATGTATAGGTACTTCAACTCACATCATCACTGGCTATTGTGTGTCTTTCTCTCTCCTGCATGCTAATTTGCCTTAGCATACTCTAGGGTGGCCAGATACAAAAGAGGGCAAGGCTCTGCCACTTTTAATAGCTGTGTAGAAGAGGGAATTTCATAATGGCATAATGAGCTACACCTACTGACAGTGGTTCCTGGTCCTGGTAGGGACTGGTAGGGTAGACGTCAGGGAGGCCAACAGTAGGCAGAGTCACTGTCAATGACAGGCAAAGCCAACTTATTCTAGTTTTGTCTCCATCCTCCTCCCTGCTGAATTCTACAAGGGCAACACTGAGACTGAGGATGAAGATGTCAGACAGTGCCACACCTGGACTAGCGGAGACTGGTGGTTCCGATGTCAGTGGGACAGTGAATCTGCTCTGGGTTTTAGTCCAAACTTTCAAGGAGCTGTCCAAGGTGCTTTCACTACTCCACTGACATTGGATCCACCAGCCCCCACTCTCCTGGACTGGTTGTAGATAATAAGGTAGGCAGGTGGAGCTGGCTGAGGGTAGTCCCTTCACAACCATTAAAGGTGGAGGATCCCTGTCTTCTTTATTCATGTGGCCACTCCAGCATAATTTTAGTTGGGAGGATGCTTCTACACTTCATTATTTAGCACCATATCCAAACTAAAGAAGCTGACATTAGAATTCTGAATAGAGTTGTGGAAGAAAACAGTTTCCTGTTGTGTATAAATCTTGCCAGAGGCACTTTATTCACCAAAGTACAACAAAACCAAGCAAAGCAAAACAAAGCAAGTGGCCACTTGGAGAGAAATTCAGATAAGCATAAGTCCAAAGTTCTTTGCCATAGACAACTTTCAGCTCACTCTAATAGCAAAATTTCTAAGGTGTACATAAAGCAGATTTCTATCATCATATAAACATTTCTCAATTACTTGCAAAAAGAACGCCCAAGCTACACACATGTGCCTATCTACTTGTGTTTTCTTTAGAAGGTTGAACATGAACAGTTTTCTTGGAACATTCTGAAACACACTCTGTTCAAATGTATGGAGTAGGCTTTGCTATAGAAATAATCTTGTGAAGCTCTTATCAGAAGTTCCTACCAGCATTAATGAACGACTCTCATCTCTCTGGTTAAAACTTGCCAAAATCCAGCAGGCAACTATTCTAAGGGCTTATGCACCAACATTAGATGCTGATGAAGACATCAAGGAAAAATTTTATACCCAGCTGGACACCACCTTGTCAGAGAAATTATCCTCTTGGGCAATTTCAATGCAAGAGTTGGGTGTGATTTCGATTAATGGCCAGAAACCATTGGGAAAGAAGAAGTTGGCAATAGCAACATGAATGGAATTCTGCTTCTGACTAAATGTGCAGAGCATAATCTTGTTATTACAAACACACTCTTTCACCAGAAAAATAAATTTAAAACATCATGGAAGCACCCTTGGTCGAAACACTGCCATCTCCCGGATTACATAACTGTCCATGCCAGAGATCATTGTGATGTACTCCTCACTAGTACCATGCTGAGTGCTGATAACTGCTGGACAGATCACCGATTAATTCAATTCACTATGGCCATTAAAATTGTTCCTCAACTTAGGCTCCAAGGAAGAAAACCAAGGCATAAAATGAACATCCATGCCCTTCAAGATCCTATAAGTGAGCTTGCTTTCAAACAACTCCCAAGAAACATCTACCTATGGAACTCCCTGAAAACATTGAGGAACACTGGATTAAACTGAAGACTTCCATTACTGCAACATGTGAACAAACTATTGGATACCAAACTAAGAAACATCAGGATTGGTTTGATGAGAGTGATAGTGAGATTGAACATATCAACAAGAAAAGGAAAGCCTTCCAGATAAGGCAGAAAGACATTAACTGTGCTGCTAAGAAAAACATCTATGCCAGTGCAAAGGCTGAGGTCCAAAGAAGAACTAGAGAACTTAAGAACGCCTGGTGGATAAAGAAAGCTCAAGAAATCCAGCATTTTGCAGATGCTAATGATGCACGAGGCTTTTTTAATGCCGCAAAGGCCATCTATGGACCAACAAATTACGGTACAAATCCCTTACGTTCAATGGATGGTACCAAAATTCTTAAGGATAAAGAGTCTATTGCACTGTGTTGGAAAGAGCATTACCACGACCTCCTTAACCATAACTCTATTGTGGCTGGTGAGGTCTTCTTGCAAATTCCACAACAACAAACTAGAGACAAGCTTGCAATATCCCCTAATTTGGATTAATCAGTAAAGCCATTAATCAAATGAAGAATAGCAAAGCTAGTGGACCTGATGGGATTCCTGCTGAAGTCTTTAAAGAAGATGGGCCTGAACTTACACAACAACATCATAAGCTCATTGAAAAAAACTGGATGAGGGAGGAGATCCCAGAAGACTTTAGGGATGCCATAATTATCACCCTTTTTAGAACAGATTGTGGGAACTATCGAGGCATCCTTCTTCTTGCTACTGCAGGTAAAATCCTTGCAAAGATCCTTGCAAATCACCTCCTACCTATCTCAGAAGATGTCCTCCCTAAATCCCAAAATGGTTTCCATCCTTCCAGGGGGACAGTGGACATGATCTTCACTGCATGACAGCTTCAAGAAAAATGCCGGGAGCAGAATCGACCTTTATATATGCCATTTATTGATCTGACTAATGCCTTTGATACTGTGAATCGAACTGCTCTCTGGACCATCCTTCTGAAAACTGGATGCCCTAATAAATTTGTAAATATTTTGCAACTCCTTCATGACAACATGACAGCAACAATTTTGGATAACAATGGCTTTCAGAGTGATCCATTCAGAGTCGGATCAGGCGTAAAACAGGGATGCGTTATTGCTCCTACCTTATTTGCTTTCTTCATTGTTATGATTCTATACCTTATTGAGGGGAAACTTCCTACTGGTGTGGAAACCATATATCAAACAGATGGAAAGCTTTTTAATCTCAGTAGGTTGAAAGCAAAAAGTAAGGTAATGTTAACCTCTGTCGTAGAACTTCAATATGCCGATGATAATGTAGTCTCCGCGCAGTCAGAGAAAGATCTTCAAACTATCCTAAATATCTTTGCAGAAGCATATGGAGAGCTTGGGCTCTTATTTAATATCAAAAAAACCAAAGTGGTTCATCAACAGGCGAGAACTAGTCCCTCTGTAGCACCATCAATCCAGCTTAGTGGTGCAACGCTGGAGAATGTTGATCACTTTTCCTATCTTGGCAGCCATCTCTCTGTAAAAGCTGACATCAATGCTGTTATCCAACAACTTCTGAGCTCTGCGAGTGCAGCATTCTCCCAAATGAAGCATAGAGTGTTCAAGGATTGGGATATTCGCAAGGAGACCAAAATGCTTATTTACCAAGCCATTGTACTACCGACCTTACTGTACACCTGTGAAACATGGACCATTTAGAAATGCCACTCACAACTTCTTGAAGGGTTCACGAATGCTGCCTCTGGAAAATTCTGCAAATTACTTGGAAAGACAGACAGACTAATGTTAGTGTTTTGGAAGAAGCAAAGACTACCAGTGTTGAAACAATTATCATTCAACCTCAACTTGGCTGGACTGACCATGTTGTTCAAATGCCTGATCACTGTCTTCCAAAGCAGCTACTTTACTCCCAACTTAAGGATGGAAAACAGAATATCAGTGGAGAGCAAAAGAGGTTTAAATATGTTCTTTAAGCTAATCTTAAAAAATGTAAAATGAGCATTGAGAACTGGGAAGCTTTGGCCCATGAGAGTCCCAATTGGAGATCGGTTATTATCAAAAGTGCTCTGGACTTTAAAGAAGCATGAGTACAGGGCAAAAGGGACAAATGAGCTAAGTGGAAGACATGTCAGGCAAATCCTCATTATGACTATCTTCCATCTGGAATCCTATGTCCTCACTGTGGGAGGCTGTGTGGATCCAGAATTGGCCTCCACAGTCACTTACAGACCCACTGTTAAAGACCTTATCTTGGAAGACAATCTTACTCCACCACAAGTGATCGCCAATTAATGGATCACAGTTGGATCTTAAACTGTCCTGCAGTGATATAATGCCTTCCTAGTTTTCAGCTCTCCCATATCAACCTGCCCATACTTTAAGATCAGCAGGTGAGGCCCTCCTTGTGGTCTATGCATGGGATGAGGTACATGGTGAGGGCCTTGGAAAGGACTTCTTAATATAACGTGAATATGCTGCAGACCACCTGAATGAAGCTTGTGAACCACTGCAGGCTACAGTTTGGGAACCTTTAATGCAGAACTCTCTCCCTCCTAATGTGCATCTGGCCACATTTCTTTATAGCTTTTTTGCCACAATGACATCAGGTAATTGGGCTTCAAGACTTCAAAGCATCACCTACAGCCCAAGCATTGGGTGTGTGAGGGAGTTAACTGCTGGGAACTGGCTTCTATTCTACCATTGATGGCTTTCCCTTGCCAATGGACAATCAGGAGAACACTTTAAGGCTCCCAATTGTGCATTGGCAGCTGACTCTACACCTGCCCTGTACCTGACATCACATGTGATATCCTGTGTATGTCAGGTGTGTATGGTTTGCAGAGCTTGGAAAAGTTACTTTTTTGAACTACAACTCCCATCAGCCCCAGCCAGCATGGCCACTGGCTTGGGCTGATGGGAGCTGTAGTTCAAAAAAGTAACTTTTCCAAGCTCTGATGGTTTGTAGAAAATGGCCTTGTGGGCCCAATTTGAACCTCAGGCAGGCCAAGTTTGGCCCACAAACTGGAGATTCCCTACCTCTCTGTAGGAGGTTGTTCAAGACACTTTTTTTTCAGAGGCCATTTGGAGAAGGAGACCCCTGATTCCTGTTGCTATTAGTCATATTCATGCAGCATTTTGTTGTGCATTTTCAATGGACTGTATTGTTTCTATAGATTTTATGGATTCTTATTTAGTTTTCATTGTAAACTGACCCATGGCCTGTGCAAAGGGTGATACATAAATCATCAAAATAGATAAAATTCAGCATGCCTATAAAAAAAAAACACAGCAAGAAGCAGCTCAATAGCAATGCAAGATAATTGGCATGAACCATATGTCTGATTACCAAAGACATATTTGAAGGTGATATGATAGAAAGTGGAAAAAGTGCTCTGTTGGGGGAAGATTCCACATGTTGCTTCAGGCAATGAAAGATTTCCATATAAATTACTTACATAACCACATGGAACCCACAGAGGTAGCCACTACAGCATCTGGTCATCAGCAGTATGTTGCCTCTTAATAAGGAGGTTTGGTTCTTAACTGTCATGGTGACATAGACTCCTGTCCACTTTGATTTCCATTGCCTCAAAAGAAGATGAAAAACAATGAGTCTTATGGCACCATAAAGACTAATACATTTATGATGACACCATTAGTTTCTACTGTATGCTATCTTGTCTTCTACCTTGAGGATCAGGCTAGTGCCTGGGATCAAGAAAGTGAAGTTTCTCATTTTCTCTCTTTCAGTGAATATTCAAATTTAGAAGACCTGATTTGCCAGCTCATCTCCTTCATTGTCAGACAGCCTAATTCAACATGTAGGGAGAAGAACTTGGAAGGAAAATGGCATGGTGTGGATTAGTTTGTTTACAGAACCTCCTTTCACCCCAAGTATGGTTTCAATTTTTCCTTTGAAATTTAGATCAAACAGTGCTGTCAACTTAAATTCATTTCTCCTCAGTTTCATGTATTTATGAATATGCAACCACCTTGGGGTTCATGTTATGATTTAAACACACACACACACACAAATATCCATGCCATCCTGTCAGAAGTCCTGCTTTGGATGTAAGCTCTAGCTTTTTTGAAACACAGATCTAATACTTGTCCGAATGCACAGATTCACCAGTGGCTGTCTGATCTATAGTCCATAGAAGCTCACACCAAATGGGCAACAAAAGCTTACCAAAACCACCTGGGAGGTGTGAATGAACACAAGTGAAACCTCATGAACAAATCATGAGCAATATTGCCCTTTTGGCAATACAAGGCTATGTTTGTCAAATAGTTTCCCATCTTCCCTTCTAAGTGTTCTGTCCTAGGGCATTCTCAGTTGTAGCTCTCTGACTCTGGAGTGCCCTCCCCAGTGGCGGCTGGTGCCCCCATGTCAATGGGGCAGAGGGATCTGCTCCAGGTTTTAGTTTTAGTCTGAGTTTCCAAGGAGCTGTCCAAGGTTGAACAGCTCCTAGAAAGTTCAGGCTAAAACCCAGAGTGGATTCCACTGTCCCACTGACATGGTGCCACCAGCCCCCACTGCCCTCCCCTCTGTTCACCTAAGCATTTGGTTAAAGTGGTACCCCTTGCTTGACTGGTGTTATGCTATTGTCATCAGTATATTGTTAGGTTTTGCATAAGTTGTATTGAAATGAAATATCATTTTATTGTATTTTGTTTATTTATTTGGAAGATTTAAATCCCACTTCTGAAATGAATGATCCTCAAAGTGGCTTAGATTGTGACATACATACACATGTTGTTCCTTGCTCTGGGGTTGTATGAACAATTAAGAGCAGGTTGTAAATAATTTAATTATTGTAAAAAGTGTCCATTGTCAAAACTACGATAAGATGGGAATAATGGCTCCCATAGGCTCAAAGTACATATTACACTGATTCCTTCCTTCATGGCATTGTTAAAAGAAAACACAATCAACTTTCAGCCTTATAATTGGTTTAACTATACACTACATTAAATTCAGAGTGTAATCAGAATGTGAGGGGATGGTTTTCTTCAGGACAACAGTGCATGAAGAGGGAAGATTTAACTATTCTTTCTCCAGTCATGATCCCTTGAAAATCACATCCCGTGCGGCAATTACCGCTTAGTAGGAAAAAAGCTCCCATTGACACCAATGGGAGCTTTTTTCATTTAGAGTAATTGCCACATGGAGGGTGATTCACATGGGGAACATGGCTGGAGGGGAAGAATTAAACCTCCCCTCTCTAGTTTCTGTGGGTTCCAATGAAAATCAAGTTCCCTATGCTCAATATGCTATGCATTTAATGTAATGTAAATTACATCATTAACAACAACAACAACAACAACAACAACAATAATAATAAATTAATTAAGTTTCTATCCATCCGGCCTTTCTTCCCAGAAAGTAGATTAGATAAATGCCCTCAGCAAGGGGTTGGAATAGATTATCTCCATAGTCCCTTCTGACTTTATATTACTATATTTGAATGATTCTGGATTGTGGGTCAGGTCTAAGCCAGGAGCTTTTCAGATCCTAGAACCAGTGACCTAACCAAACATGTTCTCCCTAGTTGGAGCAGTGCAATACCTGCTGACTGGCAACAGTGTGGGCCACAAAACCACAAAACCTGACCCGTCAAGATATTTCTACACTTCAGTGGTGGCTCCCACTGTTTGTTGAACCTCTCCCCAGGAAGGCACACTTGGTCCCATCACAATCTGTTTGTAGGTGTCAGGCAAAAACATTCTTATTCCCCCAGGCTTTTGGACCCCAATTTTCTGAATGGCTTGAGTTGGATCTAGTCTGTTATACCTGTTATCTGTGAGCATTTTAGGTTGTTATTACACTGGTTTTAGTGTTTGCTTCTGCAGTTGGTTTATGTATTATTTGATTTTTTAAATTTTTATCCTGCCCTTCCTCACAAAGGGAGCCCAGGGAGGCAAACAGATGATAAAGCACTAAAAACATCTTAAAAACAAAAACTCTTAAAACACATCTTTAAAATAAAACAAACATTGTAAAGAACAAAACACTGTTTTGAGTTTGCCTTTGTGAAAAGCAAGAAAAGTGTTGTTGTTGTTGTTATGTGGGCCTATTTAAAGTCAAAGATACTGTCGTATATGCTACAAAATAATCCCTGGCATAGACAGAAGATTTCTGTTGTTCTATGTATATGAAACAATGGCAAGGAAATGTAAAGGGAGGCATTTGCTCAAGTAAAGAAGCACTATACCTGTTAGGTCAAGAGTCTGGGGCACTGGCCTGGCCAGTCTTCCAGAGGGTTCTTTGAAACAAATGCCAGCCTGCTCCCTGGAAGGGCAGAAGTGGCTTGTGCTCAGCTCATTTATTAATAGCACCTCATCAAAAATTAGCACCATTTAAATAGCGAAAAGTGACAAAAAGTTTTGTCATCTCCAACGGCATGCCGAAGAAAACAGGGAGTTGATATTGTGACAGTTACGTGAAAGGCTGCAATCAGTATCAATGTCAAAGGGATACAATGATGGCTCTCCGTGTTGCAACATGTCTGGTAATCAAGAGGTTTCTGTGTCAGGTATAAAAAGGAAGATACAGTGTTGATAGTTTGTTTTTGTCCTTTTTTGTTTTTTTGGAGGGGGGGAGGAATGGGAAGGGAGAAAGAGGGAAGTTTGAAGGAATGGAAGGGCTGTAGCTTAATGGCAGGACACATGCTTTGCATTCAAAAGGCCCCAAGTTCGATTCCTGGCATCTCATATGAACAAAAGGATTGCCTGCTGGATCAGGCCGGTGGCCTATCTAGTCCAGCATCCTATTCACAGCGGCCAACTAGATGCCAGTGGGAAGCCTGGAAGCAGGAAGAGCACTCTCCCCTCCTGTGGTTTCAAGCAAGTGGTATTCAGAAGCATACTGCCTCCATCCGTTGAGGGAGAGCACATTCATCAGTGTTAATAGCCAATGATAGCCTACAGATAGAAAATATTGTTCATTATATGTTGGTTTGTGTTTTGTATTCATCTCCATGAAAGAAATGTATTGCTCCTTGGTTTAAAAACAATGTCCAGCAGAACATTATCCAAGCAAATATTAATTCTGCTTTCTGATAATGATCCGTATATTACCAAGCGAGCGGCTTTGTTTCCTGTTGCACCCAAGAAGATCAGAGCAAAGTTCCTCAGATCCATCTCTCCCAATTGTAAAGGTGACGGTCTGATTTAGCTTCCCTTTGTTTTAATCTTTTTGTAATAACCAATGGTTTATACAAATAAAATGGTTGTACTGGTAGCCTCATCCTCCAAGAACTTGTCTATCCCTCTTTTAAAGCCATCTAAGTTGGTGGCCATCACTGCCTCTTGGCAGGGCTGGGGGAGCTTCCTGCCCGAAACCCCGGAAAGTCCTGAGAGAGATAACTTGGAGGGGCACATTCCCCCCCCAGCCTGAGTTTTCCCACTTGTGCGTGTGTGCGTGTGTGTGTGTGTGTGTGTGTGTGTGTGAGAGAGAGAGAGAGAGAGAGAGAGCATCCAGTCATGTGGGCTGCCTACCTACAGTGCTGTGGTCCAGATACTGCTTTACAACTTCAGGGAGAGCATAACTCCCAGTGAGGTCTTCCCCCCCATTCTCTCCTCCTGAAGCATTCCTCTCAAGTGGCATAGGAGCGTTCTTTCCTTAATGTTTGCAGAGCGTTATTAGTCCTTTGAATGCAAAGTGCCATAGGCATGCAAATTATAGTAATTGACTATGCCTATACAGACTAGGATCTTTCTGTTTATGTCAGATAATAGTATGTGGCATCAACCTCTCCCTCCCAATTCATCCGCCCTCTCTGAGTCTGGTTAATGTTGTGTTTGTCAGCAAACACAGGCAAAGGCACCTGGGCTCTACCCATTGACAGCTGGATTCTGTATGAGCACCATATATAAGTTGCTATAATTCTGGCAAAGCTTTCATAAAACATGTGGAGTCCATTAAAGATGAAGGTCCTGGTCTACTGGTGGCAGAAGATGCAGGATCTGTGTCTAGCTGCCCTGTGTGGCGAAGCATGGAATTGCAGATGTAAGCTTCTTAATAAAGAACTCTCAGGTTCTGGGCTGACACTGCCCATCTTGGAGTATAAAGAGCTTCCTGTTCCAGCTGAGCCTTGTTTGAGCAACAAGGTCTTCCTGAACTCTCTTGTGTTTCTGTATCCTTCTGTGGAAGATGGTCCATTGGGGCTAGTGGGGCACTGGCCACCAATTTCAGTCTGCCCTCAACCAGCCCCCTCCTGCCTCCTTAGAATCAGTCCAGGGGATGGCACAACCTGTCAGATCCCCCCTCCTCTTCCTTTGCCAGTAGGGGGAAAGATGGACACAAAACTAGAATTAGTTGGCTCTGCCTGTCATTGGCTCTGATTCTGCCTATTGTTTGCGCTCCCTGCCTTCTGCCCTACCAGTCACACTGAGCACCAGCCACCACCAATATCTTTGGTTATTCTATGGGCCTGACTTCTGGCTTCCTCCTGGATCCTGACACCTGGTTTGACCTTCTGTCCTGTTGGAGGGGGCAGGGCCAGCAAGTATGTCGCCACTCTTCTCCTCCTACAAGGGAGAGAAAATCCAAACAGGGGTTGAAATTTGTTTTAGTCAGTTTGGAACTCTCCGTTTCAGTTCTCTCAGTTTCTCATTCTTCTAATCTTAAATTTGGTTCTCCACATTTCTAAAGCATTTGTGATTTTTTTTAAAAAAAAATCCTCATGGAAATTCTTCAGCATTTGATTGCAAATTTCTCCTAATAAATATATTTTTGTATGCAGTTTCTACTAAGGTACACATTTTTGCAAGCACTTGATCCTAATAAAATGCATTTTGCATGTAATTTTCACCACATTTTGTGTGCCCTAATATATGCATTTATGTAAACTTTGCTTGGTTGCATCACAAAATTTGGATAAGTGCGAATTTTGAAAGATGGCTGTGTTTCGGTTTTCATATTGTTTTGGAAAGTGCAGATTTGATAAATTCAGCTTTAAATGCAAACTGAACTGAATTTCTCCCATCCCTAGTTGAAACACACCTTTCAGAGCCTGATTTCTTAATTATCTGGTTAGAAGAAAGAACATTGCTCCCTGAGTTTGCATGTAACACAGAACTGTGGTTTGTTCTAGGCCACATCCACATCATACATCATACCTTTGAAGACTGTTCGGAAACTTCAATTGGTACAGCGAGTTGCAGCCAGAATGCTTACAGGGAGCATACAACCCTCCTATTACAACAGCTCCACTGGCTGCCAGTTTGTTTCCAGGCACAATTCAAAGTGTTAGTTGTGACCTATAAAGCCCTATACGGCCTAGGTCCAGGCTATCTCTTAGACCATATCTCCCTATATAAGCCTGCCCGGGCCCTGAGATCTTCGGGAGAGGCCTTTCTCTCAGTCTCAACGCCCTCACAAGCACGATTGGTGGGGATGCGAGAGAGGGCCTTTTTGGTGGCTGCCCCTAGGCTTTGGAATCCCCTTCCTAAGGAGGCAAGGATGGCCTCCCCTTTATTGTCCTTCCATCGGCAGGCAAAGACTTTTTTATTCCAACAGGCTTTTAGAATAAAAGGTGGTTAGGACAGTTCGTTGAGAGGTTGCTGCATTGTCTATTACTTAATTGCACTATTTTAATTTGTTTTATTTATTTTAAGTGGATGTTAAATGTTTTAATCTTGCTAACGGTTTAATCTTATTTTAATGTAGAATTTTGAATGTTTTAATCATATGTATTTATGTCTGTTGTAAGCCGCCCTGAGTTCCACTTGGCAAAAGGGCGGGGTATAAATAAAGATAATAAGTTAAATAAATAAATACATTTATTCCACTTTAAACAGTCCTGGCTTTCCCCAAAGAATCTTGGGAAGGGTAGTTTGTAAAGGGTGCTGAGACTTGTTGGGAGACCTCATAAAGCTACAATTTTCAGAGTTTTCTGGGAAGAGGGACCGACTGTTAAACCACACTGGGAATTGCAGCACTGTGAGGGGAATAGGGGTCTCCTGACAGCACCTTTATCAAACTACACTTCCCAGGATTCTTTGGAGGAAGCCAGGACTGTTTAAATTGGAATAAATCTACGGTGTGAAAGTGGCCTTACTGTGAAAGTGGAAGCTTTCACTCTCCTCTTGTGCATGGAGGAGGAGAGGTGTGAGTGAGCCCATGGGCTACCACGGCTCATTCCAGGACTTCAGCTCCTATCAGCCCCAGCCAGAATAGGCGACAGTCAGGTGAAGTGGAAAATTCCACCTCTGAGGGTCGTTGGTATTAGTATGTAGACAAGGTGGAAGGGTACGGATGTTACGACAGGACAGGGCAGACAAAAGATGAGTATGTGCGTTCTTACTTCCCTGTAATGGAGAATTACCTGGCGAATCACAGAGGCAGGTGGAAGTGGGAAACAGGTAAAGCCCCTTATTGGGTACCTTGGGACACATGACCATACCTTGTATAAACCTGTAAAAGACCCTTGGTGTGGGGAAGAAGGCAGTCTCCCACCGTAGCACATGCTGGCCGGGACTCCTTGCAGTTGTAAGTATAATAAACAGCTGTAAACTTCAACCTGCCTCAGTGTCGTTTCCTGGACAAGGACTCCATAAGGAGAAAATTCCACAACACAGGATAATGGGAGTTGTAGTCCAACAACAGCTGGAGGGCCACAGGTTCTTCTGGAGCAAGGCCAACAAAAAGGTGGCAATGTACACCCAAGAAATCTCATTATAGTGATGCCCTAGAAACGGTCCAGCTCTTCCGTGCAACATTTCACACCAACAACAATCTTCCTGAAAACCAGGTATTTCTCCCTTTCCCCCCACAGCCTGTGATCTGCCATATTTACCTTGATATCGGGCCACTTCCCAAATGTGCCTCCTTCCTCAGCATTTTTCTAAAGCCAAAAGGCCTGATGAAAAGCATAGCTGACTCCACTACATCACTAAATGGAGCCTTTCCCATCTGCTTCACCCGCTAATTACAAGTGCAAAACATCATAATTCACAATCGCATCATTAAAAAAGTAAAATATAAGTGATTTAAATGCATGTGCTTTGCTTATGCAAGGCAGAGCTCATCTGCTATGTTGTTTTTCCTCCCTGTGTTAAAAGAGAACCTCCAGGGTGAAATGCTGTTTGCATGGACAGAAAAGGGGAACCATTTCAATGATTTAAAAAGCAAAGGAATTAAAAAACGTGTGTTCACATGTTCTAAAATATAGTTTACTTGAACACATGTACTACACACAGGCTTTGCCCCCACATCCATAAAGAAGACTCATGAGACATAGCACCTGGCTTGGATGTTATATGTATTAAAATATAACAGGTTTTGAATCTGAAAGAAAGCATTTCCAGTTAACCCAATTATAAAATATGGGCAGGTGAGGAATTAAACTAAGTCTGGTTGAGGCATGAATGCTGCTAATAGCTGTGACTCCTCAGCCAAGGATATGGAACAACTCTCCCTCCTTCCTGGGTGAGCCTTGGGTGTGTATCCCTCATGTGCACCCTGGCTCTGCTGTACTCACATTCACCCCAATGGGAATGAAGGCCACTAGTGGCACCCCCTGGTTGTCCCCAAGCTGGAAGGTCTGATGGATTCCTGGAGGGTGCCCTTACCCAATACTGCCTTAGTATACCATAAATATTTTCCCCATGTTCTTCACCTGCCCGAACAACACCGGAAACAGCTGCACCTCTCCCTGAGGCCAAACAAATTAAACCTAACAGTATGGAATAGGCAAAACAGGAAGGGTCGCACACCACGGGGCCCACCAAAAAAGATCCTACTCAGCCCCTAGTAGGGATGGTGGAGAATATTTGCAGATTTGGATTTGGTATCAAATGACCTGCATTCACAGGTGTTAGCGACACTATTTTTTAAAAAAATCCATGCCAAGGATTACATAATTATTAACACAGTTATTTTTGTAATCTGCTGCTGCTGCTATATACATTATGTTAATATACAGCAGCATAAGGAATAACTGAGAAAATGACGCAATTTATTGAAAAAAATAACGGGGGGGAAAGGAGGAGAAGCAGGAATCACAATAACTAGTGGAACACAATTTATAGCAAATAGGAACTGGTAGCCCATTTGATGGATTGAAAAAATGAAATGGAATCAGACAGCAAACCCCATCCCTAGACCCTAGATAGGTGACCAGCATTACCCATACTGCATATAGGGAGGGAGGATGGGTGCAAACAGATCACAAGGAGGAGGGTTGAGGGGTGGAGTAGGATTATGAATCTGCTCAGCCCCCTCTTCTCATTGGCTATGGGACATCATGGGTCTCCTCTCTTAACCCTCCCTTCAGGAGTAAACACCCTCTAGTCCTCTTTGCTAAAGAAGAGGACTGAGGACAAACCCGCCCTCACTTATGGTGGGAACATTATTCTGTCTCTTCATTGCGATATAAGATGTCTGCATGCAGTTTGGGACAACCGCCTTTTCATAATTTTCTAAATGCTTACCAGGAACATGCATGTACACATTGCAATGTATAAGAAGGCAATC
The DNA here is from genome assembly GCF_030035675.1 of Rhineura floridana. Taxonomy (NCBI): domain Eukaryota; kingdom Metazoa; phylum Chordata; class Lepidosauria; order Squamata; family Rhineuridae; genus Rhineura; species Rhineura floridana. The sequence continues at coordinate 16,617,018 of NC_084495.1, read as the reverse complement.
CTACATGATGTATTTGTTTACTAGGAAGGACGTCTCAGCTCCCATCATTCCCAGCCAGCATGGCCACTGGATTAGACTGATGGGAGTTGTAGTTCAAAAAAGTAACTTTTCCAGGCTCTGCAGAGGTATATAAGAAACCAGCTTAACCCTTATATACCCAGTAGGTCACTGCATTCTGGAGGAGAGTATCCCCTTGAAGTCCCTAAAATACCAGAAGCCTGCTCCACAGTAACTCAGAGTAGGACTTTCAGCGTGGCTGCCCTGCTTTGTAGAACAGTATCCCTGATGAAACATGACAGATGCCCACTATTTGTATTTTCTGGAAACAACTGAAGACATTTTTGTTTCAACAAGCTTTTCCAGCTGGATGAAAAGGTCTCCATTATGGTACGTTTGTAAATCACAACTCATGTGAAACACAACTCATAAATTAATAATAATAATGGAGTAGAGGGATGGGGAGAGAAATTTGATTCCGTTTAAAGCTGAATGGATCAAATTCACACATTCTGAAACAAAATGAGAATCTTTGAAATTCACACTAGCTGAATTTTGCAATGCGGTCCTCTAACCCGACAACATTTACAAAAATGCATATATTAGGGAAATGTGGATAAAATGAATGTATTAGTGAAACTAACATACACAAATACATTACATCATGAAAAATTGCTTGCAAAAACGTGTATAGTCAAAACTGCATTCAAAATTGTTCATTAAAAAAAATTCACACTAAAATGCTGAAGAATTTTCATTAGGACTTTAAAAAAAAATAATCCACAAATTGCTGCAGAAATGTAGAGAGCTGAAATTAAGAACAGAAAAATGAAAAAGTGAAATAACCAAAATTGACAGATGCTTCCATTTCTGTTGGTTCATGAAGAAATGCAATTGACTTTGCATCATTCTAAGAGAGCAAAATCACTACTATACCACTATCCACTCCACTGTCTATCCACTCCACTGTCATGGCTTTCATTTCCATCTGAAGAAAAACATTTTCTATACATGGCAATATGCACTTCCATAACACCTTCTGCCCTGTTGCTGTGATGGATCTAAGCAGATGCACATGCACAGATTTCAAAACAATACAAACTACATTTTAAAATTAAAGAACACCCTCAGTTTTTAGATTGCTCCTTTTATTTTGAATAATATATGCCATATGAGTGATTAATGGGATCAAAGACTAATAGCCCTTAATTATGGGACCTGTCTGTCTTTTTTATTGGCTTCTTTGGGATTTGGATCAAGCCCAAAAAGAAATCAGTTGCAAGTAATTTAAACCCAGCAGGCTTTTCTAATTGTCAAAATTAGGTTTGTCTAAAGGAGAGAGTCAAAAACCTTGAGAGAGACAAAGTGTGAGGTGAGATGATGGTGCGAAGCAAGCATTTATCAATGTGAAAAGACTGCTTCATTCGGAGTGCTTTGTCCCATCTTAGGGTGAAACCAGACATTGCACAGCAAAATGACAACAAAACAGGCAAGGGATTAAGAGAACCTGTGGCCCTCCAGATATTGTAGAACTCCAATTCCCATCAGTCCCAGCAATCATGACCAATAGTCAGGAATGATGGAAGTTGTAGCCCAACAACCTCTTGTGGGCCATGGATTCCCCATCCCTGGGTTAGAGTGTTGGACTAGGTCTGGTGAAGTAGGTTCAAGTCCTTAATTGGCCATGAAGCTCATTAGGTGATCTTAGGCCAGTCACTATCTTTTAAATAGCATATCTATAAGGGTTGTTGTGAGAATAAAAGGGGACCACGTAGGCCATCATGAGATCTCTAGAGAAAGGGTAGAATAAAATAGTCTATAGTTTTGAATATGACAGGCTATACACAGAATAAATAATGGCAAATATATTCTTAAGCATCAGAAGAAGAGCCCTATTGGATCAGACAAGGTGCCTGTCTAGTACAGCATACTGCCCCCAATCCTGGAGATAGCACATAGCCATCATTACTAATTGCTATTCATATTCTTATACTACTTAAATTTGTCTAATCACCTTTTAAGGCTATTTTGAGGCAGCAAATTCTAGGTGCATACATAGATCCCACAATTTGCCTTGTATCTGTATTTGTGGATTTCTTAAAGGTCTGGTGTTTCTGTGCTCAACCTGCTTTGATCTGTGTCTCAGGTTCCAAGCCGCTTTGTATACAATGAAGTTCTGTGTATGCAATGCACTATTATGGTGAATCTAAAATGGCTACAAGAGCGTGTGTTTTTTTAACCTTTAGGCCCAAATGGATGAGATTTACAGGTATAGCAATGTTTTCCAAGTGGATTATGCATGACAAAGAGCCGAGAAATTATTCCAGGGGCTTTTTGTGGGGGAAATAAAAATGATTTAGTTTTCCTTCCTAGTCCATATGTTTAATGTAGTCTGAGGAGGAAGGCAGTTAGTCTCTTGCTGTTTTTCCTTTAACGTAATTTAAGAGATGGCTGAGTGGTATATATTCCTGCTTGTACATATTTTAAAACTTTGCTGCCTCATATTGGCCTTTCCAGTGCAAGGTCTTACAGGTCTGTGACAGGCCTTACAATGTGAGGCTGTTTAGAAAGCTGCCTCTGCTGTTCTGAAGAACTCTGGGGGTTGAGTTGGGTTTTTGTTGTTGTTGTTAAAGAAAAGCATGTAGGATTTAAAAGAAAACTTAAATGTAGTTTCTAACTTAAAAAAAAAACACTTTCTGCTATGCTTCAACCAAAAAAATAGCCCTGAACTCTTCAGTGCTGTTCAGGCAACATTTGGCACAGCCTCACTTCTTGCAAAATCCTAGAAAGAAATATGTGGGAAAATATGAGTTATAAGACATAGGAAAGCACAGAAACCACAGAGTGACATAAAGATTGTGGGGGCACTGATCTGAATCAGGGGGAGGGGTTACTGACAACATACTTTGGATCAGGAAGAGGGAAGACCCCTAAATCACCACCTTTTGCTTCAATATTCAGCCCCCCCTTTGAGCCAATTCATTTCCTTAGCAAATTCCATAGTCCAATTATGTACTTTATATTATATAGCCACAAGAGTGGCTGTATACTATAGCCAAAGTGGGTTTTTCACATTCCGCAATGTTAAATTGAAAATACCTCCCATGCCATTCTGATGCTTTCCATAAGCTCATCTCAAAACAAAACCTTACAAAACTTATAGTCCTGAACTCGGAAAAGCTTGCTTAACAACCCCCTAAAATTTCATGGTAATACACAAAACAGTCAGAGAGAATTGTGGTTGAGTGGACATTGGATTGCTATTATTTGTTTTTAATGTTTTAATTGTTGTAAACCGCCCAGAGAGCTTCGGCTATGGGGCGGTATACAAATGCAATAAATAAAATAAATAAATAAATAAAGAGAGAGAGAGAAAAAACAGACACCTTTTGTACTTTTTTCTGTCAGTGTTCTCATAATTTGTTGAATTTAATTAAAAATCAGCCATGTTCACTGAGTACCTGTAATCCTATCACTCACCTTGCCCCATACTCTGACCTTCATCTTCCACAGTTTAAATGTTAAAAAAAATGCCTGGCTGATTTGTAATTAATTTAAGAAATTTTACATTGAACTCAATGATAATGTTGGGCATGCTCAGTAAGAACCAACTGTCAGTGTTCTAAAAGCCAGACTCACAGTTGCTGGGCTTGGCTAATAAGGGGGCCACACCCACATTGGACCTTTATTTTACTTTAGACAGTCATGGCTTCCCCCAAAGAATCCTGGGAAGTATAGTTTGTGAAGGGTGCTGAGAGAGGACTCTTATTCTCCTGACAGAGCTCCGGTGGCCTGAGTGGTTCAATAATCAGCCACTCTGATTAAAGCTGTGTGAGGGGAACAGGGCCTCTCCTAGCAACTCTCAGCACCCTTCACTAACTACACTTCCCAGGATGTTTTGGGAGAAGCCATAACTGTGTAGAGTGAAATAAAAGTCTGGTGTGAATGTGGCCAAGGACAGCTTTGGTTTAATTTGGGTTGGAGGCTACCTGTGCCTGCTGTAGAATAAAAAGGTGGGGGAAATGCTGAAAAGTAATGATACTGTTCACAATGTTTTCCTTTTGCAAAGGAAAGGGGCTTCCCCTCTGCCCAGTGCCCACCCACCCAATCTCTTCCCCTCCTCCTCCTCCTTCCTGCCCTTCCCCTCCCCCAGGTCAGTTTAAACTGCAAGGTTTTTTGCCTAGTAGTGAATACAGTACTTCTTTTTGACTGTGTCTCTCATCACTCTGTCTCAGTGGCTAACCCCCAGATTCTCTTATGAGAAAGAGTGGGGGGAAAGTTCCTGGGCAGATGAGACATTTGCAATTATGTTTAGGAATGTATCTGTTGGTTTAGTTTGACCAAGCAGTCTGTTGTTCCGTCTGTAATATCAATGAGACTTGAAAGCATTCAACAGTGTGCTTAACCTGTATTGACTTTTCAGTGGAACAAACAGTGCAATCCTATGCATGTGTATTCAGATGTAAGCCCCACTGTGTTTAATTGGGCTTGATCTTTTAGGTGTGCCTAGGTCTACAGACCCCCTCTAAGAAGCACACATTAACATGGTGAGGGGGTTTGAGAGTGTCAAAGAAGCTAAGAGCAATGACATCAGGAGTCTAGACCAAGAGGCTAGACTTCTAGCAGGGTCACCCAAGGTGGAATGGTCGAAGCTGAGATACCAGATTAAGATGCATCCAGACTCAGAGGAAGGCAATGGTAAATCACCTCTGAATTCCTCTTACCAAGAAAATCCTATGAATAGACTATCCGAAATGCAACACGAGAGATGAGACCCCCAGGTCAGATGGCACTCAGTGAGCTACTGGGGAAGAACAATGGGCAAGTACAAGTCACACTGTGACTAATGACACTACTGGGTCAAAGCCAAATGGAAGCCTGGAGGCTGACGTGCACTGATGCTAAAGAAGAGTCCAGAGTTGTACGACATACACAATAGGAACATGGAATGTGAGAAGCATGAACCAAGGAAAGTTAGAAATTGTCAAGCAAGAAATGGAATGTATCAACATTACAATATTTGGCGAGAGTGAATTAAAATGGACGAGAACGGGACATTTTCAATCAAGCAGCTACAAAATATTTTATGCAGGAAATGAGAAATTAGGAAGAAATGGGGTTGCTTTAATAGTGAGAAGTGATGTAGCAAAAGCAATTAGAAGCTATAACGCAAGGTCTGAGGGAGTTATATCAATGGGATTAAATGGGAAACCTATCAACATAACCAACATCCAAGTCTATACTCCAATGGCAAACACAGAAGAAGAGGAACTGGAGAGATTCTGTGCAGAAGTACAGGAAGAAATTGATCACACACCAAAACAAGATGTTCTGATAATCATGGAGGGCTGGAATTGAAAAGTAGGGAACAGAGAAGAACTAGGAATTGGGGGGAAATGGGGCTTTGGAAATAGAAATGAAGCAGGAGAAAGACTTATTGAATTCTGTGAAGCCAATAATTTGTTTCTTGCAGACACATTTTTTGAGCAACCAAAAAGACGATTGTACACATGGACATCACCAAATGGTCAATATAGGAATCAAATTGATTATATAATTGGTAGCAGAAGATGGAGAAGTTCCATACTTTCTGTGAAAACAAGACCAGGAACAGACTGAGATACAGATCATGAACTGATCATATCATTCAAATTGATAGGCTAGCTCTAAGCTGAGAAAGTTTCCCACTTGTTAGGGGGTATTTCTTCCCCAAACGCTGATCGACATTACATTCTTTTTTCATGAAAAAATATTGCTGCTCCCTGGATTTTGCCTCTCCTGCCCCTATTGAGGGTATAGGCAGCTTCTAATGTCCCAACATGGGAACATGCATCCATATGCAGAAGGGTGAGCCTATTTAAGCTGTCCCCCTTCATCTGTTGCAACCAGTTTGGCTAACCCTCCCACCACCCCCTGTGTCCAGTAGCATTATTGCCAATTGTGGAGCTATGTAGGCATTTGTTATTGTTGTTTGGTTCCTTGTTGCTCACTTGGGTCCTTTTTGCTGCTCAACAGTATTGTGTAAATTTGGCTATTTGCTAATCAATTTGGTTACAGCTTGTGGGCAATATCTCCAATGTCTCTGAATGTCAGAAGGTGACTGCACTTATCTGCTATATGTTTGCTTGCCTTGCTGCAGATTCTTGTTGTCTGCTAAGATGATTGTGACCCTTCATCCAAGCTGTTGTCTGGTGCCATCATTCCAAAACTCTCTCTCTCTCTCTCTCTCCCCCCCCCCTCTCTCTCTCTCTCTCTCTCTCTCTGTGTGTGTGTGTGTAACATTATTTTTTTAAATGTCTGATGATCCACAACAGGGCCTCACTCAGCAGAAATGGTGTAGTCATATATACAGCATGCATACTTTGGCAAGCTACCAATTGGTAAATGGTAGGGATGGATTTTCAAGTGAATCAGCCTAATTTACATCAGCTAGACTGTCAGGAACATAATTACCCTTCAGATTTCAGACAACTACAATTTTTGTGACACGGTTTTCAGCTTTAAGAAAGTACCAAAATGCATAAGAAATGCATATTTTAGGATAAAAGACATTTATAAATATATCTCAATGCATATTTTGTATTTTGGAAAACTTTTTTTAAAATCACCTCTAAAATATGGTTATTAAGAACAATAATGTTATCAACATTTCCTTTTTAAAAAACAGATTGGTAAAAGCAGTGGCTGGCAGACAAAGAATGAACTCGAATCAATACCAGTCTATTAGTTCAATGGAATGCTTTCGAACTGGCACCGGCCAATGGATCCCATCCCTAGTCTCTGTTTTGTCAAATGAAAGGCTGTAGCCATAAGACCGAGCAAATGGCTCACAATTATCACATGTTACTTCTTGTAAGAGATTCTGAAGGTAATTGAGAGTCCATGGCTGATGAATTTCAGGAGGAGTCATTAATTTGAAAAAATGTAATAGTTTTTGCATGTCCAGCCTGCTGCCATTCATGTTTTTCAGTAGATGCAGCAACAAAGGGCTTGTCACCTTAGCATAGGCAAAGGGACTGAATTTTATTTGTACAAAAACATGTCTGACAGAATTTGAGACAATCGCTCAGCCAAAACGTTATTTTAAGATTTTTATTCCGCCTTTGCAATCTGAATGCACAGAGTGCTCAGTGTGGTTAATATCCAGTAAACCACGCACAAACCAGAACAATAAAAAAGATTAAAAACCCAGAACAATGTCCAAAAAATGGTTGTTGGGTTAGTAAGAACATAAGACGAGCCCTGCTGGATCAGGCCAAAAGCCCATCTAGTCCAGCATCGTATCCTCCTAGCGGTCGACCAGATTTCTATGTGAAGCCTGCAAGCAGGACATGAGTGCAACAGCAGTCTCCCTACCTGGTATTCAAAGCCATAGTACTTCCAACAGTGGAGGTAGAAAATCAGAGCTTGGAAAAGTTACTTTTTTAAACTATAACTCCCATCAGCCCCAGCCAGCATGGCCACCAGATTGGGCTGATGGGAATTGTAGTTCAAAAAAGTAACTTTTCCAAGCTCTGGGTAGAATATACCTATCATGACTAGTAACCATTGTACTGTATTTTAATTTCATTGTATTTATTGTTGGGAGGCTGATTATGAGGAATTGACAAACAAGCTAACTATGTTCAGCTTTGCTGAGTTGCTGAGTAAGCTGCTGATCAGCAGGAAGGCATACCTTTAAGTGCTTAGTGCATGGCTGGTGGTGGTGTTGAACTTTCTGGTGGTTATTTCGATCATTTTTTTCTGACAAGGAAAAGCAGAGCCATGAGGGTTATTCATGAAGATGTTCCCAGCTTCCCCATCCCATTCTCCAAATTTGTTTGACCTCTAAGGCTAATATAGCCCCACTGAAGGCCATGACACCATACCCCCCTCAAAAAAGGAGGAGCAATCAGATCTCTTAAACAGTGTCATCCAGAAGTCTTCCATATTTACAAATAGATTTCTTTCCTCACACAAACAGAACAATGAACTGGGAACTGTGAGGTCCCCACTGCAGAAAATCAGAAGGTGACAAGACTTCTCATTAGAAAATGACTTTGTATGAGGAAAATTGCAGCTTTGAAGAGGTTATTACTGACTTTGACCCCGCCGTCTGCTGGGCCCTTTCTGATAAGCACTCATTTAGAGATCATATTCATGTGGCTAAAGTACAACATGTCCTCTGTTTCTTCCTGGAATCGGAATGCATTCGTCTATGAGGATAAGCCAGGCTTATTTTAGAACACATTGTAAAATACTTTCTGGCCTCCAAACTTAGAGCTGTCATGTGGGGCAACTAGTAGCCCTAGAAGGGAATGGGCAGCTCTCCCGTCTGCCTCAAAAAGAAAGAAATGTGCAATCAGATACATGGGAACAGGTACATCAATGAACATCCATATTAGCTGTGCATATGAAAACTAGAGCTGAACCAAACTTTATCAGAAGATATGTTTTGCTTTACTTTTCCTCTCCATCCCCTGATGAAAACAGAAACAGGAGTGGAAATTGCCAGTGTTCTTTTATTCATCCCATGTTTGGAACAGCTATCAGTTCAGTGAATAGAGTTGGGATCCGCTGTTGTTGGTGCTTTCATTGTGCAACCAATATGTAATCTATTACACTTTTTCCACCACCACCCCCATTTGCATTGTCTTTCCTTTGCATTGAAATGAATGGGGTCGGAGTAAAGTAACTTACATAAGTTTGTAACTTGTGTAGTTAGTTACATAGTTAGTTACATACAGTACAGTACATAAGTTGTGTAAATTAGCCACAGTGGACAGTGAGATGAACTGCAGCAGAATGGAAACAGTGCTGTGTGTGACTAATACAGGGTGGAACCAGAGCTTGGAAAAGTTACTTTTTTTAAACTACAACTCCCATCAGCCCCAGCCAGCATGGCCACTGGATTGGGCTGATGGGAGTTGTAGTTCAAAAAAGTAACTTTTCCAAGCTCTGGGTGGAACTACATCTCTACTTACTACTTAGGAAAAAAGAAGAAACTGTATTATTACCACTGGCTGGAAGTGGCCAGTCTTGTGTAGTGTATGTTTAGAAATATTAAGGAGGCAGAAGCAGCCACTTCTGTTTGAATACATAGACCACTTACATCAGAGATGGGGAATGTCTCGCCCTGGATTCAAACACCAACCCCTCTCCGTAAAAAAGCCAACTTTGACTGGTTTCAGATTCCCATAAATATGTGAGGCTTTATCCTCAGCCTTCATTTGCTTGGAACCATCTAAATCAGGAGTCCAAAGAAAATTTTCTGCATGAAACTACACATTCTCTGAAAAACAAGACTCAGCTGAAGCAGGTAACATGCAGCTAGCTATGTTAGATTGCCTTTACTGAACTTTATTTGCAAATGTGTGTGTGGTTGTTGCCTTTCCCTTTTCTTCCCACCCTGCCTTTCCCCAAATAAAATGCTTTTTATACTTTGAAATTTGCCTGCATTGGTTTTTAAAAGGCAATTATCTGAAATTGCTCACTAAAATTTTCCCTACATGCTAGACTGAATGGCTGTTAAGCTACCTCCTTGTGTTCTGTGGAAATTGCAGAAGGTTTTGTTAAGATCAATGTCCTTTGGGCTTTTGGAAAGTAAATCTAAAGCTCCTTACTATTTAATATTTCTAGAGCTGGGCTTAAAGGAAGGGTTCCATGTCATCTGGGCTTAGAAACCCTCTCAAAGAGTTGGCTAAAGGTTTCTTCAGGCTAGGATCACCCTTTATACAAAAAGGGGATGAATAAGCAGGGAAAGTTTCCTCCTCCCAGTTCTTCATCAGTCCTTAATCCACCCCCATTCAACAATCTCTTTTGTGTATAGGTGACCCAAAGCCTTCCATTCATGTCAACGAGTAGCTCCTTGAGGGCATCAGCAGAGTTGCCCCTCTACTGACATGAATGGAAAGACCTACAGTGTATAGGAGCATCATGTGTGAGCTGTTGCATGTGCAGAAGGCAGAGCAATGTAGTTTGGGTGGAACTAATGACTATTGACTATGGTTGGATCAAATATCTTATATCTCATATTCTTCGGGGGGAAATGCCAATTATAAGCATGAAGAGATAGGGTTGCCAGGTGTCTGGTTTTTGGCTGGAGAATCTGGATTTTGCGGGTCCTCTCTGGTGAGTCACCTTAATCTCTGGACTCTGAGCTTTCTTTTTTTAAAAATAAGTTTCTAAGTGGCCTGGTTCACAAGATATACACCAAAACATCATCATCCCCGCCAACTTCTGTGAAATGATCTGGTAGCTGGCTGCTCTAACATCGCCCTTTCAGGTTTGTAGCCAATAAGCGAAATCAGGGTTGTGATTTGTTGGCCTCCAGGCAGCATCTAGACCCCATTGCAATGCCAGAAAATTGTTATTTTTTCCTGCTTTTCTGAAAATCTCGTCAATTGAGTAAGTATATAGCTTCCAGATGTTTTTCTCTCTTGTATGCAGGAGTCAAAAAAGTTTAAATTTTCCTGGGCTGTTGAAGAGGGGCAGTGTTTTAAAAACCTTTCCAATATGAAGCTTTAATCCAGTACTTGCTTTTCTGGGAGTAAAGCTGCAATGCTAATCCCACATAGCCAGAGTAAACCCCATTGAATTCAATAGGACTTACTTTTGAGTAGATATGGTTGGATTGTGCTGTAAATTAATGGGACTTTTGAGTGAACATAGCAAAGAATTGTATTTGTGTTGTAAATCTTTTCCCCTCCAATCCTACTTTTTAAAGCAATTAGGCAGGGCTTACTCAGGTATCACAGTTTTTATTATGTAGGAAATGAATACTGATTTTTTAAAAAATGTTCTACAATGACCAATTGGTTTGACAATAAACTGTTACATGGGGTGTATGTATTTTTACATCTGCAGTGTGTGTGTGTGTGTGTGTGTGTGTGTGTGTGTGTGTGTGTGTGTGTGTGTGTGTGATCATTCCAAAAACCCTGTGAGGCAGGGTTGGTAGTTGGAAACCAAGGCAGCTCACAATAAGAAATAAATCCCTTTAAGATCCAATAACCATAAAACAAGTATAAACAGTTGCAAAACAGCTTAAAGTGGCATGATTCTGAATTTTGGGTGAATGAATGAAGTTCCTTATTACTTGAGGTTGCAGTTCTCTGCACACGTCCCTCTTTGAGTAAGCCCCATTGAATTCATTGGGACTTGCTTCTGAGTAAACAAACATAGGATTGCACTATAAATATCTTTACAGGTTGTGTAAATAATAAACGTCTTTGACAGTCATGCTTATATAACTATTTCTTCATACTGTGTTCCAATAAGTATTTGATTTCACACTATGGTTGTAGATTATTATTGCCTCTACGTTTTAAGTGTGCCTTTCTTCCTTGGGAAGGTCATGGTTCCCCTCTGTTGTTTTCATCCTGAGGTTAGGCTGAAAGATGGTGAGTAGCCCATGGTCACACAAGCCTTCAGGATCATCCATCTTTACTCCTGAGTGCTCACATTTAACATCTCCACAACACTAGGCTCCTTTCTTCTTACAATAGCCTTCTGGTGACTGGTCTGGTGACTGAGGGCACTGAAACCCTTCTGGCCAGAAGCAAGTACGCTAGATTAAATGTTCCTTACCCAGTCTCCATCTTTTAGCTAAGATTTCTATCTTGATTTCCAATCAAAGAAATGTTTTTTGTTTGAATCGTATGCTCCAAGAAACTGTGGTTGATGCTTAATGTATCATGTGCTTAATGTATCATGTTTAATGACATCACTCAGGCCCGTCCCATGACATCACTCGGGCCTGCCCCATGACATCACTAGGGCCTGCCCCATGACATCACTTGGGCCTGCCCCTGAAATCAGTACAGCCTACAGTGGTCAGCAGTGGCTCGCCAGGATTGCAGACAGGATCCTCTTCTAGCCTTACCTGGAGATGCTGGGGACTGAGCCTGGGACCTTCTGCATGCAAACCAGGTGCTCTACCACCGAGTTACAGCTAGGGATGGGTGAATCCATCCATTTCAGTTCCTCATTTTTCCAGTCTTAAGTTCACTTCTTCACAATTCCACATCAGTCTGTAATTTTTTTTAAAAAGGTCCTCATGAAATTTCATGAGGCTTTAGTGTGAATTTCTCTTACTACACACATTTTTCTATTCAATTGAGCCTAACATACACTTTTTAACAAACCAATTTTCCTTAATATAATGTATGTTGTGTGTTATTTTCCACAAATATGTGCATTTTTAGGCACACTGTACCCTCATACATTTTTGTACATATTACTCGGCTTGAGAAGTACATTGCAAAATTCGGAGAAGTGCAGGTTTTGTAGAGTAGCTGGGTTTTGACTCACATATTGTTTCAAAAAGTGCAAATTGGGTAGGTATTGCTCTAAACTGCCCAGAGAGCTTCAGCTATGGGGTGGTATATAAATAAATAAATATATATATAAATAAATAGGTTACATTTAAATACAACTAGCTACAGCTTGCAATCGTATGCACTAAAACAGGTATGTGGAACTTCTGGCCTTCCAGATGCTGCTGAACTGCCATTTCTATCATCCCTGGCCATTGTCCTTGGATGCTGAGGCTGATGGGAGCTGTAGTTCAGCAACATCTGGAGGGTGAAAGGATCCCTACACCTGCACTAAAGAGAAAGGTATGTGCCATCACTTGCTGCCCTCTAATTCTTATAGAATTACAAATACCAGGGATTGAATAGGGGGACTTTCTGCATGCAGATCTTGTGCTCTACCACTGAGCTAAAATTCTTCCCCTCTTTCGAGTGTTCGGAAATACTTCCCATACATATCTTGATATAATCCTTGTAAAACCCTATAGGATGGGTCAGCATTATTGTTCCCACATTGCGAGGGTGGGGGAGGTACAAAGCTGAGAAATAGTGATTTGCCAATGATCACACAGTGAATTAACAACAGTGACATTCAAACTGGGGCCATTCTGAACCATAGTTCAGCATTTTAGCCTCAGTTCTACACAAGCAAACCCCATCTAAGCTTTAAAATAGATGCCATAATCATTATAATTTTCAAAGGTAACAGGTGTTTGTCTTTGGCAAAAAAACCCCCCAAAAAACTCTAGAATGTGATACTTTTGAGTTTAAATAACTTTTCAACCTAGTTGTGTTGATGTCAATTAAACACATACATATTTATTTATTGCTTCAGATTAAGAAATGGCAAAATGCCATCTAACAAAATTACTGAAAGATGTTTGTTTGTTAATGCATGAGAATCATAATATTTGTTTTACTTTGCAGGATCAATGGACCCCTGAAAGCCCTATTCAAAAAGATGTAAAAGGAAGAGCAAGTGAACTTTTTTATTCCAAGACATTCTGCAATTTACACATTTTTGTATCAGCACACTTACTCGTGTCATATGTGTTTCCTCTGAACAGATTTAATTTTTAATTTTCCTGAATCAGTGTTAACCAGGAAAAAGGTAATTGTTGTCAAGAGTATTCAAACTGTCAGAATATCATTCAATCTAAAAGCTGTTAGAATCTCTGCAAAAGTAATTACTGAAACTCTATTCAACTGTAATAATAACCTGCCACTGATGACAGCAATTACTGGGAAAGTGTAATAGAAATCAAAGGAGCATTTTTCTCTGACAAGTACATTTCTAACTAAGGTTTACATTGGCTGAATAGTGTTGACAATGACGATGTGCTGTATCACTCTTAATCACACTTGGTGTGATGCTCCAGTCTGAACCACTCACATTTAGCAGCAAAACTAATTGTGTGTTGCATTTGACACTGTCCACACTCACCAGCACTTTGGGGGCAAAGTATGTTTTAGAGTCGTACTGCACGACCCTGCCTTGGGTCCCATTTAAATATTGGTGATGCTTGTGGACCTCTTTAGATTCACAGTTGTTAGATAAACTCTTTTGATGCTTTTCAGACTTCCTTCCCTTAGGGAAATCTTTCCACATCAATTTTTCTGTGGAGAAATGTCTTCATGTTGTGGAAGACTCTGAAGCATGTTTAGGATTTTATCCAGTGAGATTTCTCCCCAAATTCTTCATTTGAGGTCTGTATTCCATTCCCAGAGCTGGTACAAAACATCATCATCATTATTTATAAGTCACTTGCTATGTAAAAAATCTCTAAATTTTCAAAGCTTTAAAAAGATAAAAGCATAACAGAGAATCAAAATGTTGGGTACTGTAAAATATGTGACTTTCACCCTCCGAAACTGGCAGAGACTAAATGCCCATTTATTACTATATGAGGATGACACAGTTCTTATGTCTCTATCAAAAATAGTTCTCATTTACTTTGTGTTATTATGACATTGTAAGAACAACTTGTTGACAATTAATTTTAGTAAAACAAACATTATGGTTTTTTCTACGTGTGCACTGACAAGTCAGTGGATAACTGACGAGCAACATATAGACCAAGTCAAGCAGTGTAAATATTCGGGCATTATGTTTTTTCCTACTCTTTCTTGGGCCACCCACAGATGGTATGCAGTGCAGGCAGCTCAGAATACTTTTAAGGCAGTTTTTTGTTTTTTCTATTCCAAAGGGGCTCAATATATACCCACTGCCATCCCTGTAATTAAGGCTAAAATTCTGTCCCAGCTATTGTGTGGTGTTCCAATCTGGATTCAAGGATTTAATGCAGTTGCGGACATTGTTATTTCAAAATTCCTGAGATCTCTTTTCAGAATGCCAAGATGTGTTACAGCTGCATGTCTATGACTTGAGGCTGGCCTTGCATCTATAGACCGCATTGCTTGGTCCCTTCCTTTCAGATACTGGCTTAAGGTTCTTTACAGTGACCTTTCTCTAGGACATTTAAATCTTCTTCAGAAAGATGTTTACACCAAAAAAAAAAGTCAAAACTTTTACTACTAAATTGCATTAATAGGTCTTTCTGTAGATTTCCTTCATACACAAGACTTCAGGGCTGCTAAATTTATTTTAGATCAAAGAATTAAGGATACTGAGTTTCAATACTCTGTATCAAATGCATGTAAAATTTGTTCCCCTATCTATTTTGGTTTGCGTTTCCCAAATATGCTAGACATTTGAAAAATCTGACTATCCTTAAGTATCGTCATTTTGTTTCTAGAGCTAGGTTTAATTGTCTCTCTTCCACATTCTTGGAAGGGCAGTACCAAGGTACCCCATAGGTAAATAGGTTGTGCCCCTGTAGAGATGAAGTTTTTGAATCACTGGAACACATCTTTTTTACATGTTACTTTTATAGTGAGGAGCATAACAGACTACTCGGCCCCATCATGAGGAACTTTCCAGGTAGGTCATCGGATTGGTATTTGAAATATTTTTTGGCTGATACCAATAAGCTAACAACAGAGTCAGTGGCCAGGTTTCTTTTCTCTGTCCAAGGGAACTGCAAGAAGATTATTTTTTTCTTACTAGTAATTATTTTCACATCTTATCTTCTGTATTACTGTATTTTAAGTATTTTGATGTTTTATCAGTTATGCATCTTATCTATGTTAATGGGTCTATGACTGTATAACAATAAACAAATGAATCCCAATGGAAAAAGAAGGGAAAAAACATATTACAATAACAACTAGATTTAAAAAATCCGTAACACAAACACAGCAAACCAGCAGCAGGAGAAAAACAAAACATACAGCAAATCTTCATAATCTGTCAAATGTCTGGGAGAAAAGATAACTTACCTGGAGCCAATGGGATGTTAATGATGGTGCCAGTCAGGCGGACCTCACTGAGGAGAGCTTCCCACAAATACAGGGAGCCACAATTTCATTGCCACTTTTTGCTGCCTGAGTCAAGGTGCCTAGTATTAAAGGGCAGATCCATGACATATATTTGAAGCACATTCAGCACACATTTAAACCACGTGGCTTCCCCCAAAGGAAACTGGGAACTGTAGCTTGTTAAGGGCAGAGCCGGCGCCAGCCATGACTGGACCCTTGGGCCCCAGCCTGCCCTGGGCAAGCAGCTCCTGCCTGTTCCACCTACCTCTCTCCTGTCTTTGCTGCTGTGCGCACTGCATGCGCAGGGCTGCCATCAACCAAGATCACAGCGGAAGCTTCTTTAAGGGGCTGATGTCCCTGCCTCCATCTTGGTTGATGGCACACATGTGTGGTGCACTACATGCGCGCACGTGCCTGCCATCAACCAAGATGGCGGTAGGGCATCAGGCCCTTAAAGAAGCCTCCGCTGCCATCTTAGTTGATGGCAGCCCTGCGCACACAGTGCACATAGCAGCAAAGACAGGAGAGAGGTAGGTGGAACGAGCAAATGAGCAGGCGGCCTGGAAGCTCCCTCCCTGCGATCTATGGCAGGGACCCTGCCGAGGATTGAGGAAGGGAAGCACTACTCTCTTACCCTAATGAGGGGCCCTTTAGGGGCCCCTCTGGGCTGCAGGGGACCTCAGCCAGGGCCTGACCTGGCCACCCTTTGGTGCTGGCCCTGGTTAAGGGTCTTGGCAATTGTAGCTCTGTAAAGGGAGGAGCTGCCATAGCTCAGTGGTAGAGCATCTCCCTTGCATGTAGAAGATCCTAGGTTCAGTCCATGGCATCTCCAGGTAAGGCTGGGAGAGTCTCTTGCCTGAAACCCTGGAGAGCTGCTGCCAGTCAGTGTATACACTGCTGAGCTAGAGGGACCCGTGGTCTGATTCAGTGTGTTCCTATGTTCCTAAATCATGTGTTTAAATGTGTATTGAACATGATTTAAATGTATCCATGCATCTCCCTGAAGTCTCGTCATATTGTTTTGGCACCTGAGGCAGTACATTCACAAGTGTCTCTCATCTTCCCTGTCAGTAACAATACAATAATACTAAATTAAATAACTGACAATATGCTGCCATTTTATGACACACAAAACCAGCTTCCTGAGGTAGCTGCCACACTTTCCCTAGTACGGTGACCATTAGTGTAGTGACAAATTCAGAAGTGCAGGGTCCCTTCATTATAGTCACAGCCATGTCCCCTCCCATCCTTTTTATTGGGGGGGCTCTGCTGGGTTGAGAATGAGATGGCTACTCTTCCTAATGGTAGGTCTGGGTCAGGTCCATGGTGGGCAGGCATAGGAGTGGCCTTCTTGGTGGTAGCTTCCACACTTTGGAACTCTTTGCCTTAGGAGTCCTTTTTACCCTCCGCCCTTTCGATACCATCAGATGTCAGGCCAAGCTGCTGTTGTTCCAGTGTCCATTTATATTTGTATATTTATATTCCTTACATGTTTTCTCCTCCATATTTAATATTGCTGATTATGCTATCTTACCTTTTGTTGATCTGCTGGCTTTACTTCTGCTGCATGGTATCAGCTTTTAAAAACCTTTTTATTTATTTTAAAAACCTTTTTATTTATTTTTCCTTGTTCAAATTTTTATTGTAGAAAAAGGACGACTGCAAAAGAAATAAAGTATTTCATCTATATATGTATACATTGGATATGCAGAATACACAGCCTTCTCTCCTCAGCTAATCCATTAGCTGAGGAGGGAAGTTATCAACCCTTCCCCATTGACAAGTGATTGACCTGATGACTGCAGAAGAGATCATTGGCATACCCATTACGGTTCTGGGCTAAGTGGAGAGGTTTAAACCTCTCTGGCCATCCATGTCCTGTGTCTACTTTAATGTTTTTCCTTTGGCCACAGGCATCAGAATTGATGAAGGGCCAAAAATATTGCTTGGAGGGGCAGATTAAGCCCCCAGCTGGGGGTTAGCAGCCTTTGCACCAAAATATTTATTTTTCCTTGTTCAAATTTTTATTGTAGAAAAAGGACGACTGCAAAAGAAATAAAGTATTTCATCTATATATGTAAACATGAAACAAATATAATTTCATAAAATTGTGTATTCATATACAAAAAGTCAATTATGGTTTAAAGAGTGTGGCATGCCCTTAGCAGTTGTCCTTGGTGTCCATGGATGTTATTTTTATTGTATTTTTCCATTTATGATTATTAGCCTGCCTGAGACTTCCACAAAGATCAACAGGTGCCATAGAAATACTGTGGATAAATAATTAAAAGGGCACATATGGTTTAAGTGGGGCAGTGGGGCATCCTGTTTGGCTTCAGCATGCCCTTGTGTGAACGTAAAGTGTGCCCTAGAACAGGGTTTCCCAAACTGTGGCGTGCAGACCACCTGTGGCCCACACGCTTAATTCATGTGGCCTGACGCATGTCTGAAGGAGCAGTCAGTTCAGCTTCGGGCTATTAGATGCTGTTGATAGGGCAATAGGTAGGGAGCTCAACAGTAGGGGGAGCCAGAGCAAATGGCTCACTGAGCTAGAGCCAAATGATAGGTGGAGCCACCTGATTCTGGTTTTGTTCCCGGCCTTCTACATGCTGAGATCTATATGGGCAACACTGAGACTAAGGAGGAGGCTGACTGCCAGTGCCACCCCCAGACCGAATGTTGTAAATAAGGAGGTAGGCGGGGGGTGACTGACTGAGGACACACTGAGCTCAGTGGGGCATACCCCACTTGCCTTAACAGACTAGCCTCCACTGAGAGCAGCAGCTGTGAATGGTGGCAGGAATAGCTGCTCCGGGATGGACCAGTAATGATGGGCAGGACGAAGTGACTTGAAAGGTGTGGAGAAAGGATTTGGTGCCAGAAACCCATTGTATTTTTTTACCATTTGGTTTTTAGAATTCAAATCATAGTTCAAACACCATGCATCATCTAAGAGAGCACATTAGAACTGCTACAACAGAAGAGGAAATCGTTAAATGCTCCACCAAGACCCTCAGCAATTTTCAAGCGGTCCATGAGAAAAAAGTATGGGGACCACTGCCCTAGAACACACCCAGCACTCCCCTCAATGGGGTGGTCAGGATGTTTTTCAGGGATCCTCGTCTGCCATTGCTGATCTTCATTAGGACCCACTCCTAAGATTCCAAGGAATCTCAGGCAGTGGCCACTGAGATAGTTGAGTGACAGGAACTGTGAAATGATTATGGGGGGGAGGGAACAAGAGTCTTCTAACAACTCTGAGCACTCTTAACAAACTGCAGTTCCCAGGATACTTTGGGCAAAGCCATGACTGTTTGAAGTGATATGATGCTGCTTTCAATGTGTAGCGCAGATGCGGCTTTCATGTTCATTCATAATACAGGGATGGAGAACCTATGGCCCTCCAGATGCGGATGCACTCCAACTGTTATCAGCCCAGCCAGTATGGCCAATGGTCAGGAATGATGGGAGGCATGTAATCTAGCAACATCTGGAGGGCCACAGGTTCCCCATCAGTGTTATAGCAAATGAAGGTTGAACTGAATGGACCCCACTCAAATAATTTAAAATAAAATGAACACTCATTCCCTACAGCAGGGGATGGGAACCTGTGGCCATCCGGAAGTTGCTGGACTCCAACTCCCATATTTCTTGACCATTGGCCATGCTGGCTGTCTGGCGGGCCAATGGGAGTTGTAATCCAACAACATCCAGAGGGCTAAGAACAGTCCCACTCACTTTCAGATTCATGTGTTGTGACCACCCCCTAAAAATCCCACCTTTCTTGCTTGCCATGAACAATCTCTGAACATCACAGGTTAATTTTAATGGTCATTGCTCCTCTAAGAACATC